>NC_056726.1:720116269-720188769 GCF_019279795.1 Protopterus annectens
ACACAACGTAAGACATGTGTCCTGACACGGGTAGAGTGGGCAGTGTGTAGTGGTGTGTTTATACCCCACCTGCACCCACAGTAAGGATGCGTGCTGTAGAGGAGTGGCAGGTGGGGGAACTATGGGTATGTGATTATGGGCCTAGGCGTGCAGGTGTTGGCTGGCAAAGCCATATTAGGACCACCCCGGGGATGTAAGTAATATTCCAATATGGGCATAGCTGACGCCCATACCTCCCAACCCCTAAGAGCACATCCACTGGATAGGCCGTAAACCATTGGGGGAATACATAGGGACCATACCATTGAACTTTTCCCGATTACCAGGGACATCTCTGATTTCGACTCAGATTCTAACTCTGTCCCACCTAAACCCTCATAGAACTAGTGGTATTAGGAGGAAAGGTGGTGGATTACATGTAAAGAATAACAACAACAATTAAGAGTCATAAACAGCATGTACCTCAGACAATGTGTATGAATACATATGCTCTAGGTCTGTCAATGTGTCAGGTTAATAGCACCAGTAATTTAAATGTGCCCCTGATGTTGTTATGCAGTGTCCCTGATTCAGTCTTCATTTTTCCCCAATCGTATGAGAGGTCTGATAGGGACAGAAAGCACATATTCTGCTGGCTACCTTAGAAAGATGATAGAATAATAGGTATGCAGTAGCATGACTCGGCTGACAGATGTGGGCCCCAAAACCCAAATACTTGTCTGTATTGAAGAGCCTCAGTTCCCATGTATCAGCCAGACGGGTGCAGATTGTAAGAGGAACACACAAATAATATGAATAAAACACTGGACAGGCCGCTGATTCAGTACAGTCAAACGGCATGCCGTCGCCTAATGAGCAGCCATTCCCGATACCGTAGGCATGTAATCCGATGTAATAGGCATCACAAGGTAATATTGTGGTCCTCGCTCCCCCCCAGTGGTGTGAGTGTCAGATGCAAGCACCAATGTTAGTGCATTTTCAAGTGTGGGAGCGTGCGGGTGTAAGCCTGTTTGGCCACCAGTATGCGAGTATTACACTGGTAAAGCAATGTAGAGGCTAACTGACTGTAAGAAGCTGTAACCAGAGGTTAGCATTGCTTAACACCACACAAACCCACGCACACCCGCTCACAACTGCTTTAATGCGCCTTAATCCCTCTGTATCCAATGGCCTTGTTCTGCCCTGCAACAAAATAAATGACCTCTGCAAGGGTCAGAACCAGGACCTTGCACACACAGCTAATGTGATTTACCAATATGCCATGGCAGATATACAGACATCTTACCACAAACATATCATACAGCACAGTCATTCAACAGTATAGGAATGTATCCCATCATGTAGATGTATGTGTGAGTGTTTATGTCCAGCATATAGGTACATACATATATAGAGATATATCAGGAACATACCATGTGGCAACAAAGCATTACAAAAGAATGAAAAGGGAAACACCAGCGACACCTGTATTATGTAGTGGTGTTGTCCTATGTAATATCAAGACTCCTTCAGACAGACATGTCATTCATACACGCAAACAGCTGTACATTGGCCGTATACATCACTCTGTGCATGTAATGTACATTAACACAACAGTACCTGTCCAATCATTATGTGAGAACATTACTCTTGCAAGATGCTGTGTGCAACATCATCATCATGATAAAGGTAAATGGGGTAACCATAGAGGGACCGGTAGTGTTGTGTGTACAATGGGGTCATCCACATCATGTGTACCTGGACCATTTAGGAGTGATGTGCATACCAGGATCGTGCACCTGAGGGACAGGAGTGAGGATAACAGGAGTATGTTGTGAAGCATCTTACAAGGGTTACATATGTCCAGTGGGCACGTGTGTGAAATGGACAGCTATGTATGGGGCAAATGTTGTCTTAGGAACTTATGTTTCCATAGCGTGAGAGTGGGATGTGGGGGAAGGAGAGTAGCTATGCCCGTGGAGGATAGGTAGGGTAGGATCACAGACAACATAGCATACAGGGTCGGTATATGACACATGTGGGGGATACACCTCGGATGGGGATGGGTGTTCAGCATTCACAAGCTCATGGGAAAAGTGGGATGGAGGTCACCAGCCATGGGCAGCTGCCACTGCACCAAAACAGCTGCAAAGGAGGCAGTGCTGGGGGCTGTCCAGGAGGGGCAGCCTCACCCTGTAAATGTGACACTGCACCCTTGAGCTTGCGTATCTGGCTTTGGAACCCCTTATTGAGCCCCCAACGCACCACATCCGGGACCGCACAACAGCAGAAATGTTCCTGTCTGGCCCTGCTCCCAGGGGGGACTTGCCCCATCCTCAGTGGTGGTACCACCAGAAGGTGGTGCAGAGCCAACAGAGGTTGAGGTCCAAGGCTTGGCCCCAGATGTGCTGGTGCCCAGTGCCATGGACAGCTGGAGTGGGACAGGAGGTTCTGCCAGGACCTCCAAACCCATACAGCCTATGGTGCTGCAGTTTAAACACATATACGGCTTTGTAATAGACAACAGCATTCATGATTACTTACAACAGTATGCATAGATACGACCATCAACCCATCACAACAGATGGTATACATTTGCAGAGGGAGCACAACACATGCATATATACCGCATGACATCTGTATAATGTGTAGAAGATGTGTGACTGCAGCTATGACCAGTTGCCCATTATTGGCTTGTCACTGGGAACCCCAGACAGTGTCTGTCATACCACTGTTTCATGTGACATATGTCCAGTCAGGGATGCGATGGCATTAACACATCCCTATCACCATGTACTGGCTGCAATCCTCACACTGTGCTCCTGCTGTGCACAGATATGTGTTCAGTGTGTACCACAGGAAACAAATGGTTCCACACACTGACCAGTCCACAGATGGCCCTACAGATGGGGGTCCCTCATGAGCGGAGGACTGCCATATCTTTTTTAAAACATGCAGAATAGCCATTACCACACACAACATGTTAAACAGGCAGTAGTGTCAATGCAGGATAGCTACACTTACATGCTGTAGTCATGTCTGGCACATCACCCTCCTGTCTTTAGGCTATTTCCCACTGTGTATGATGTTTGAGGAACATCCATATATCATCTGTGATGCCGTTTCAAAACACCACATCCAGGTACCACTCACAGCGACTGTCATGGCCAAACACAAACATGATGTTCCTAGATAATGTACTCTGTCTATCATGCAAATGGCTATGGGAACATCATCACAGCTGTTCCACATGCACTCGGCTAGAGGAGGACTGCAATAGGTGCAGAGACCATCACCTGATCATGTCCATCACTTACAGTACACATGCTGCTGCTGAGCAGGTGTACACCTTCACATCCACCAGAATGTGTGTGGGAGGGACAGACAAAGTACATCAGAAAAGGGCTTGGAGACTAAAACCTAAGCATCATCTGTCACACGGCTACAAGTACAGGGGTCAAACCCCTGACTGACTAGTCATTACTATTACTTGTGCATGCAGTTACTACATGTGCCACAAAGCTGACATGTTGCTGTGCTGTAAGAACATATATGTGTGTTGCTGAGAGACATCTGCAACAGAGATATAGTAGACATACAGTAGGTGTAGCAAACATGGCTGTCCACGTGAACGGATGCCATTGTCGCCACAACCACGCTGTCTAATGGACTTGCATTGATACTCTTTGCCAGGGCCATAAATACAGTCCCTAACTACTTAGTTTGCTACACTGCAGTAATGCACAGGACTACATGCACCACAGGGGATATCTGGAGGTTCTATGGGCTAGGGCATGTGAACGTGTTTGACATCTGCTGATATGCCAGTGAGGGATATACTGGGAGTGACTGTGGATGGGAGCATAATAACCCACACGCAGTCACAAAGTGCCAGTACTGACATGCATATATGCATTGCTTCATGGGTGTGTAGTGGTTGGCTGTGCAAGATGGCTGTACAAGGCTGGGTGAGGGGTAATCCTTGGCATCATACCACCCGACAATGGTGTGCAGTGTAGTACAGGGGTGTAGTGTCTGCAATGTCCCATACAGACGGGTACTGTATGAACTGTCCTGACATCCTGGTTACCATTGTGTATGGCCATAGTTTGCAATGCATGCCATGTCTGTGTTTGATAGACCTTGACATGGACATTGCCTGGGATGTGCATGTCCCACAATACTGTACAGTGACATGTAGAGGTGTACCTGGTTTGGCAGGCACATGTTGTGTACACAGATTGTTAGCCTGTGATATGCCAGTACTGACCTGGTGTGGCAAAACCTGCTTATAGTCAGCAGGTCGACCCTGCATGTGCATTGATAGCATGAGGCAGGTATTCCCTGGTGTCAGTGGTATCGGTCCATACAGGGCACATGTGTATGGCATTTTATGGCCTCTGTGGATCACATTTGATGGCACCACATATGTTGCAGGCATCCCGTGGGGAACATAGTGAAGGCACATTGTCTGCAATTATGTGCCTATTGTACTGCTGTACATAGTGCCATATCCTCTGCAGCCTACTGCAATCACACCATGCCTACTATCTGTCATTAATGTGCATGGCACTAGCAACATAGCAGGATATCCTAGACAAGTGTGTTTGTGTATGACACATGGGTTCAGGACATATACCGGCTACTAGTAGGGTTGCATACTTTGTTCACCAGGCCTTTTGCCAGATGTAGGAGTATGCTTGCCAACACAGTCCCATGGCTGCCTGCCATCTGTACTCCTCGTGAGGTGGCCATTGGGTCATAAGATGGACACCATATAGGAAAACTACAAAATCCACTCCCCAACATGTCCAGTGGTTAGACACTCACAGCCATCTCCACACAGTCTCTGACAGCCAAACACACACACACCTGCCATGTCCTGGATTCGAACCCCTACCTACCTAGTGTATTACACTGCAGCAATACGCATTTACAGCATGCGCTACAGTGAATACTGGGTTACAGCACTCCTAGAGGTGTATTCCTAGGTGGGTGACATCAGCAGGATTGACAAAGGTGGCCATGTGATTTGTATAGAGAGTGCATACTCTACAAAGCATTGTACTACACACACACACACACACACACACACACACACACACACACACACACACACACACACACACACACACACACAGTTGGCAAGTCTGGGATTAGAACACCAACCTAACTACTTTATCACACTACAGCATTACGCAGTTACAGAACGTGCTACCGAGATTACTGGTTCATAGCACTCCCAGAGGTGTATTTCTAGGTGGGTGACATCATCAGCCTTACCAAAGTTGGGTATAGGAATTGTATGGAGTGTGAGTAGTCTAAAAGCATTGTTCTGTCCTCAGGCAGACAGAGACGCACACACACACACACACACACACACACACACACACACACACACACACACACACACACACACTCACACACACGCCAGTTGTGGGATCAGAACACCTGCCTATCTGCAGATCACTATTACAGTACTACATAGTTATGAGTCACGCCACAGAGACTACACATTTCAAGGCTGTCATTATGACCTTCTAGGAATGCGGACATCAACAGGGATGCTGGCAGTTAAGATGTACATACCTGTGAACCTGTGTTTTTAAAGTAGGAATCCATCCTGAACTGGAGTATGCCCATCTGTGGAATGGATGACTACTATCACTATACAGGGTTAC
Organism: Protopterus annectens; assembly: GCF_019279795.1. Taxonomy (NCBI): domain Eukaryota; kingdom Metazoa; phylum Chordata; order Ceratodontiformes; family Protopteridae; genus Protopterus; species Protopterus annectens. The sequence continues at coordinate 720,121,930 of NC_056726.1, forward strand.
AATGGCCATGCTCATACACATAGAAGTACATAACTGACACAAGGTGTCAGTGGGCATGCTCACACACTTAGTAGCACAGGGCTGTTTGGAATGTACTATGTATCCAACTACACAAGGTTATACTGGGCATGCCCATGCACTTTGTAGCACAGGGCTGTTTGGGATGCACTCTGATTCTAAACACGGAAGGCCACAGTGGCCATGCTATTACAGTTAGACATACAGAACACATTGTAATGGACTCTGGTGTTAGTAATTGTCATTGTTAGCAGGAACACTGCACTACATATATCTGACACCGGTCATCTACACAACTTCTTCTGCTGCTGTCTATCACCTTAGATGTATCATTCTATACCAAGCACAATACTACCACTCACAGTGATGTCATGCTAGGAGTGGCAACTGCTTGACCAACACAATGAGCCAATGTCCTGTTGTAATTACGAGGTTGTCCAGTGTTTGTCATTCTGGGATGACATGACCGAAATATGCTAACCAGTGCTAGATGTGTAGCATTCGTAATCACAGCTGCTCACTGTAGACCCAATAATGGGGAATACTGACATCTGTGCTGTGAGGAACACCTGGCTGAAGGCTCTGTAATGCACAATAGCACTACCACCATATACCTCAGAACCAGACATGTGGGCCATAACACAGGTACGGACCGCTACAGGAGGTGGTGTCCCCACATACATAAAGGCCACTCACATGTACTGACCAGTACTCCCACAAAAGGCATCACAGATGAGTCAGGTGCAGGTCACAATGTCAAAATCTGCATTCTAGGATGTAACCCTCAGACACCACCATGCCCTCAGACCACCAACACACATCCATACATGTGGTATGACATATAATAGTACAACACCATGTGACCTTCTACTAGTACAATACCATGTGACCTTTGACCGGTGGACTGTACCTAGCTCTACATCAACTGTGCAGAGTACCCATGTACTGACACAGTTGTATCATGTGCTATGCAATGCAATGATACCACTGTTTGTAACCAAGTCAGTTGTACACATACCAGGGTCCCTCAGTTATTTACAGCATTAACAGATGTCTGTTGCTGTACACCAGTAAACACCCTCATGTTTGGATATGACATACATGTACCTGCCCTGGATATGTACATGCCACACACATACAGCATATATGTAAATAGCATAGCTGTTGTTGTCCTTTGTGCAGACAGTTGGCTACAGCCATTACACACATCCACATGGAAGGTAGGTCCATTGCTGCTGAATGATAACAGTACATAAGGTGTGATATCAATGTTGACAGAGGTAACATTCCCTCTGTACTGGTCACCCATGACACCTATCATATCATACAACATTCCATGTGTCATGTATATTATTACACATGTCCACCAAATGCAATGCCGACAAGCATGCCCAAATGACAGGAATGTAGGACCTACACACATGTACATGTAGTGGTGTGCATTCAGATACCATGCATGTGCAGTTGCTGATGTTTGCAGGTGATGTGTGTCTTAGTACATCATGCAGTTGCAATGCAGCCTCAACATTGACAACTGTATATGGTGATATGCTAAAAGTACGGTAAGCTGTACTTCAGGTATGGACAGATGTGTGGACATAACTAAGTGGTGTGGCATCTTTGCCGATGGATGTTTGCTGAGGACAGCTCACAGGTGTGTCACAACCATCCCTACAATAACCTGTGTAACTGATAAGCTATGGTTTTGTTAACTGAAGGGGAACACACATAACTTAGACAGCAGTCAGGGAGACACTGAAGGTAAATCACTTGACACCTGTAACAGTTAAGACCTCCCGTGTGGATATATTGTGCATATATCAGCACAGTTGCCAAAGGAAGCATCAGTACACTTTGTAGTGCGTGCAAAACTGCTGTAAGTCTGTCATACGTATCATGAGATAGGTAGGTGTTAGATTCCCAGTACTGGCATGTGTGGTTGTGTGTGTGTGTCCATATATGTCACATATGCTGGGGAATATATCTCAATTGCTACTCACTCTCCTGTACACTGTTGTAGACATCTGTACAGACTGCAATGTAGAAAGCAGGACATAGGCAGGGGTGTGTATCTCACACATGTCAGGTATGTGTATGTGCGTGACATAGGTGTATTCAATAGTGAATGCCACAGTGTGTGTGTGTGTGTGTGTGTGTGTGTGTGTGTGTGTGTGTGTGTGTATGTATGTATGTATGGCTGTCTGGTCCCTGGAGTGAGAATGTATGTTACCATAGTGAACTGATAAGACCCCTCCCCCCATCCAGGCAATGCAGTCTAGTATCCCTGTTAATGTCCTCATTCTTAGGCCATTCTGACTACCTGTACATGTGTAATCTCTGTGGTGCATCATGTAAGTGCACAGTACTGTAATGATGATTTGCACATAGGCAGGGGTCCTCACCTCAACACCAACAACTGTGCGTGTGTGTGTGTGTGTGTGTGTGTGTGTGTGTGTGTGTGTGTGTGTGTGTGTGTGTGTGTATGTGTGTGTATTACTGTGTCAGTGAAACCAGGAATGTGTGGGTGTGTTACTGTGTCTCTGAATACATGTGTGTGAATACCTGAGTGTGTGGGTGTATTTGTGTGTTCGCATCCTGTCATGGGAACGTGTATTACTGCTTTCCAATGAGGCAACACGCTTTCCACTGGCCTCTACCCTTGCCATTAGCTAGACTGCTCTCTTACCTCCGCACTCCATGTAACTGTACCTGTGATGTCACCCAGTATGGATGTCAGGTCTCTAGCCACAGTAGCTTAATACACAGCTATCATGCTCTTGGATCAGTAGATCAGTAGACATGCTTGGAATGTGGGACTTTCTACCTGTGACATGGAAGCTACAAAGTGCATGCTGGTATTTTCATACATACCTGTGAGTAGTCCACATTTACATATGGGACACTAACTGCAAACACTGACATCCACCGGCACATGCAATTAGACCTGAAGGAGGAAGGCAGAACATCAAGACCAACATGCAGTTACTGTTATTACATGACACATACTGTTAACAGTACAAAATGCATTCTAAACCTGTACTACATGGTATGTCTGCTGCCTGTCAACAGTACACAACAATTGTAAGCTACAATTATTTTCCTAGTCTGTTCACCCTGTGCATCAGACCATATGATCATGTCTCTGCACCGATGGTGTGGATGACAGGGATGCGGCACAGGCATCATCATATGCACAGGGTGATAATGTTTGCCAGAGGCCTAGGCTGCACCATTGGATGACATCATGTATGTGGGTTGGGCCTTTGATTTCATTGGGCGTGTGTGGATGTTATGCATGTGTGTGTTGCGGTGCCCTACATATGTTTCCGATGTGTGAGTGTGTGCATGTATGCACACAGTTCTAGCATGTGACTGGCCTACACAGGGGTATTATTGACAGCTGTGGACTGTTCAGGCCAGGTTTTATAGTCCATGGTGTCCAGCCATGGCCACGTGAACTGCACCTGCCAGGGCTTGCACGGGCACTACCAGGTAGAGGTGCAGATTGGGTACTGTCTGATGACACATGTCCATTGGAACCGTGTCCCTGTTGGGACCATCCAGGGCCATGTGCACATGGCCTGCTGTGTCCTGGTCTGGACAGCACAGTACCAGCTGCACTGCTGCTGCTACCACCACTATGGGAGCGGGCATGTGAGGTAGCACATTCACGTAGACCTGCAACAGGTGATGTAGCTGGCCTACGTCCAAGTGCCTGATGCCTCACTCCTACCAGATGTTCCAGCACAGACATCTCACACTAGCAGATTGACATGCCACAGTCAAGGACTCCAACCATGTCACCCAATCTTCTATCCAAAACTTCAGCAAACTGCTGTTGAGCATTTGCCATTGCCTGGATGTTGTTGTTTAAAGAACAGACAGCAGCCCTCTGAAGCCTCTGACCATCTCTGTTGTGCCATTCAGAATGTGCCTGTGCCTCCATTACAGCCTGAAACATGTGTCTAGTAACACCAGCTGCTGTGCTCTGTCTTGCAGGGGCATGTTGGCCAGAGGTCCTCCTACGAGCAGCGCTGGCCACATGACTGTGTGGGGCATCACCAGTCAGTTGGCTGACACCATGGTGTGCAGGCACACCTTCCATAGCCTGCACACTTTCCTTTTCCAAGCTACCACACACCAACTGTCCTTCGTCTATGGCCACTGGTGATGGGGTATGTGTTGGCATGAGAACTGTGTGCGGGGATGAGGGGGATATTGGTGGAATGGCAACCAATGGCACAGATTCAGCCCCTGACAACCCTGCCTGTGCCTCAATCATACGTTCATTATCACTGCTAGAGTCTGTGGGGACACTAACATCAGATGGACCGCAGGAGGGGAATGCACATACATCAACACCTGTGAGGGGCAGATAAGAACTGTACATTACAATCTATACAATACACACACACACACACACACACGCAGACACACACACAGACACACACAAACACACAGACACACACAGACACATGCTATGGCAACCAATATGCACGTGATATGATGGAAGGCATGCAACATGCATGTGATACGGCAGACGGCATGCAGCTCAGACAAAAATAGTGGTAGTTATCATACATCCCTGGGTTGCACACAACAGCATGCATGTGTCATAGCAGAATGTATGCACATTACACAATTATAGTAGTAGTTAACATACATCCATGTGTTACACCATGTAGACCAGCACAGGTTAACAGTACACCTGCCTGATGTGTGGCATATGACCTTGACAATCACATGTAGTATGACATGTCATCTGTTGACATATGTAATGACATGCATACATGTTTAACACAATGGTGTCTTGTCAAATATGCAGTGGAGTAATGGTGTCCCAATGCAGGGATGTGTTATACTAACATGGACCTTCCACTGACACAGTGTTGTCTGTCCACCCTATAGATATACTGCACATTTAGCTGATGTGCATGACCATTTCTGGGAATCATGTGGCTTCTCTATTGCTATACAGTGTGAGTTACAGACACAGTTCATAGCCATGACTGTGTTCAGATACAATACATATATATTGTGGAATGTGACCCACGTCACTGAGGTGTATACACACTAAACTATAATGTGGAATCTGTGACACAGGTCACTGAAGGGTATATGGATGACACCCCTGCACATCTGTAACTATATTGCTGCTGCCTGGCAACTATGGCCAGACATGGCAAACTCGTCGGTACACCATGTCCCACATGACATCTGTGTACCACACACACACATGAGGAGCAAGGATGACAGTGATGTCTGACACCAGCAAGGGGAATGTACTGTATCTGTGGCCTGATGTGGTTGTCTATGTATGTATATGGACACTGTACCTGTCATGTCGTGACACACTCAAGATGTTCAACACATCTTATGTGGTGGATTGATGTCATGCCTACACAAGATGTGCACAGGCCTATAGGATGTCTAGTGTTCCCCATCTGTAATATAACCATTACACAAAGTCCATAGTTGGACCATGTGGAGCCAATGTACAACAGGGTGTACACACATGCATATCACGTCTACTGTGTGTGTTGCTTCATGTCTATAGCCTTCCTCCATGGCCATGTGTGAACATGTGTAGGCCAAATGGTTGTGACGGGCATCTATTTCACATGTCTGTGTTGTCCCATATGCCATACACCCATAGATGTCATATGCCCCACTGACGATAGGGTTATGCAGATAAAGGGTGGTATGTTTGGTATGTAGGATATGTTTTTCAGGATAGTTAAGCAGTGTTGCAGCCAGCCCACTAGATGTCATGGACATGTCAGATAGCACATAACATTGTGTGACATTCATAGCAGGGGTATAATCCACACCGGTGAATCCTGTGGGCTGGCCATATTCCAGCTCAGTGTGTAGTACTGTTTTTATTCCCCACATGTGTAGTTCTGATCTGTAGTACATGTCCCTACAGTGAACAACACCTCCACCATTGTATGCACAGCTGTCCACTCATCAGGCAATGACAGTTTGTGAGGTTTCATGTCTGTGTTTCACATAGTTTGCAAATATTGCACATGGATAGCCATTGTGATGCATTGCAGGTCCAACCTGTATATTGTGACAGGACCATAAATTATGTGTACATGTGGTAAATGGCCACGTGGTAGATAGATCTATGCATTAACATGCCTGATAAATAATAACAGTCTCACCTACAATGGGCTGCTGTCGCAGTGGAATGCCAGAGGTACATAAATAAGAGTGACACAGCAGTATGATCATTATCCACGCCTGTATAGTAGCTACAGGGTGCAATGTGCATGTTAACACATGCACCAGTACAATAAACTATACTATGGAGTATGCACATGTGTGCATACACAGAGTAGCATACTATAGTATGCGGCATGTGAGTATACATGTCTTGCATATGATGTTACATTACATATTGTACAGTGACACATGTAACTATATGAAATATAGTTGTTGTATGTGCAGTAGTGACCAGGCAACTCCAGGCTCGGTAGTTGAGGGACACCCACCTCCACGATATCAGCTAAGGCTTGTGGATGTTGTTCTGCAGGTGTCCCCAGGTTGGCCAGTAGCTCCTCGGTACATGTGAGTGGGGGCTGGTTTGGTGGCCCACTGCCTGTTGCACCTTGTTCCCTGGCAATTGCATTTGCATGCTGTTTTGCCCATCTAATTAGTTCTGTACAGTGTCTGCACACTTGCTGGTATGTGCAGTTGTGGCCACCCACATCATTAACCCTCCTGTGAAGTTCCTACCACAGGGCATCCCGCTACTGTGCATCCTGTGGCACATGGCTGAAAGTACATGATGATTATCAAGCAGGCATGGGATGAGGACCTCATCCTCCAAGTGGGTATAAGGTGACAGCCTTGCACGTGGCATACCTGGAAGACATAATGATGGAGACAGGTCACAGTAACTCAAAGAGACGTACAGAGGTACAGGTGAACATACATGTGTATCACATTTATAACAATTAAATAGTTATCTTTGCAAATCTACATGACACTGACACCACTGACATGTTTGTGTCACACACATTTGACACTCAATGGTGATTGGATATTATCACCATATATGTGTGTGTCACCTGATGACATTGCTCATACTCCATGTGGATGCTGTCTTGATGTGGGCATGTCTGTTTGCCTGTATTGGTGTTCTTACCTATCAGCACATGCCTGGATGTGTCCACATTAATGCAGTTGACATTAATGCTGTGTATATGCCACATATAAAGCCTTACACTGCCTTAATGGACATGACCTGTGACCCTGCAGACTTGCTCATGAAAGGTTTCATGTATGTGTTTTGCCATATACATCTACATGGCACTGTACAGCAGTTCAACATCCTGCCATGTATCACCTGTTTTGCACATGTGATACACATGGGACACTGGCTAGCCTGATGGTATTTGCAGGGTTTGATATCAACTATAGCATGTATGGTCAAAGTCAACTAGTAGGCTATATGCCCTGGGCCATGTATGAGCCTAGGATGAAAGTTTACCTAGCTGTAGCCGACAGGTGGGTTTCTGAGGTCAGGCAAGCAGTGCCACATAACTGATCCACAGGGTTAATGATATATTTACTGTGCGGTCATCACACCATGTCTGAAAGAGGGGCAATGTGCAGCTTTGATGGACAGGGATGCATAGTATGGCAGGAGTATGTAAAGTGTATGGGATAAGGATCTGTCCAGCATGTGGTGATTCTTGTACTAGGAAGGTGGATGTCCATGAAGTATGTATTTGGAATCAGGATGTGTAAGTGTAGCATGTCCAACATCACTGGATTGTACATGGCTTTATTCAGTGTAGGCATCATGATACATTGTGGAGATGGGGATTGGGAAGGCTGGTGTAGGCCATGTGAACATGGCCAATACCCCTTAAAGGAAATATGTGATCTGATATGGGTTACTTGAGTTTGTGTATGGCTGAACAATGGTCTCTATATTCATGGATGGCACCCTGTCATGAATAGGGTTGCCACTTACGACTACCTGACAGGTGTAGTGACGTAACTATCACAGGAAGTACAACTGTCCAGCTGCATCCTTTACACACAGTGTCTATTATGTTGACCACTGCCTAGGTGATAGTTCATGGGTACATGGTTATTAACATAGGGGTGACAATGCAATATGTAGTTGTCAGATTGTGGCTATATGTCACACACCTCACCCACAAAGCCACTTCTTTATGTTGATCGCAACACTCATTGAGTCAGCTATTGCTCCTAGGTCATAACCATTCACATATTTCAATAGTCAGATGCCTTCTGAGTTAGTCTGTGTGGTATAGACTACAATGAGGGGGAGTACAATGAATTCCCCTGTCTTACTGTAGCTGGCACTGGTGTGATGTGCATGTATTATTCAGACACCTTCTGTAGTGTTGGTTCTGCCAGCAGTCCAGTTGCAAAACACTCCTGTGACATAGGAATGTACATCAAGTATACTGAGTGTAGCTCGAACACAGTCTGGGTGATGATGTCCTATGATCTGGCAAGGCTATGATTTGCTGTGTGAAATCAACCTTACTATCATCTACATCTGTACTGCTGACATCAAATAAGTTGATGAAGGGTCATGGCCTTTCAGATCAGACTCAGCAGGGTAGTAGTGCAGCAAATCCCATTATCAGTGGTGTCTCCCCCTTTGTGGGTTGTGATAACTGTTGGTGTGCACCATTCAATGTGTACACAGCCTGACATGAAGCTGTGTTTTACATGATGTTTATGTGGAGAGCATATTGTTTTGCCATATGTGTTTGATACTATCTGGGATGTGGACAGGTCCCATGCAGCCTGAGTGCAGCTTGTACCTGCATAGTTGTGGTTACAGGGGCTCTGTAGTGTACATGGATATATGAATGTGTACCTGTTGGGGGGGACAGTGTGTTTATGTTATCCAAGACCCTAACTGGATGAACAGGTGCTATTTCCATAGGTGCAGTGCACCTCATGCCATAATTCTGTGAAACACAGCAGGTCTTGTTGCCATTATGTTTCATGACACAGCTATGGAATCCTCTGTGGTTGGCCTCATAATATGTGGATGATTAGCTTCACAGTAGCTTTGTGTAGCATTATATGGTGTATCTGAATATTACAGAGGCTGACCATAGGTCACCTTCCACTCATGTGTGTTGACTCTTGCAACAGTTACTACCTTCTGTGGTACAGTTTAAGGCAGGGTACCACTGGATTGCCTTCATGTTTGTGTTTAGTTGACTCCTGTTCCTGCTTCACTGGCACAATCACTGCACATATGTGAGTGCTTAAAGTTCATTTGTGTAGGACTCAGCATTTGCACATGCATTGTACATCTGCATGGGTGCCATGACAGTCACCACTTCACTCTTAATGAGCATAAAATTGGCTTTGGAGACTGACCATGTGTGGCATACTGTTAGCCCTGTTTGTGCAACTATGGTGATCCAGGTCATTGCTGTTGCTGACATCCAACATGCATTGAGCACAGGTGTTGGTACATGATGAGTCTTCCCAGTTCATAATGGGATAGCTGAGTGGCCATGATTATGGTTTCCTGTCTCAAAACTTATATTCCCCATTACAGCACAAAGACAGTTGGGAATTCTATGGCATGGGGGATGATCTGTCACAAGGTGCATTTTGGATTAAACATTGGCACAAAGGTAGTTGCTCAGCATAATGCATCTTATGTTGTGCAAGTGCAACTAGTGTGGGGGTGTAGATATCCCTCAGGAAGTTGGACACACTTGTGGGCCATGTGTTCCAATAAAGGGTGATGGCCATGAGTTGAGGTATGTGTTATAACAGTGTCATGCAGGGGTGCTCTCCAGAGCATTGAACCATAACTATCACTGCACATATATGTTCCCCATGTTTCAGATTGCCGTAAGTGAGTCCATATTGAGTACCTGATTTGTATCATTGAGTATCAAGACCCACAGTTTATTTCTTGGTTGTCCCTGTTGCACCAGTGGACTTTCACTTGAACTTGGCATGATGAGGGCACTATAGGAGGAGCACAGGCTGTTGCCAGTATCCAGATTCTCAGGGGTGACAGGTGCAGGCCCTGTCTGGAAAAACATCATGGTCTGTCAATCATGCTATCCCAGGCAGAGAGATGCTGGATACTCTTTGAATTACACCAGTACATTACACAATTGTGGAATACAATCCTTGTCCCTGTACTGCTGTATCATTCTGGCCAATGGCAGAATGCTACCCAGGACGTGGGACATAGCTGCATGGGCTACAAGACCTGACGGTTCCTACATGTGTTTCCATGCAGTCAAGGCTACTGCATCACAGGTCCTGCACAACAGTATAGAATATGCCAGAGACATGTGTATAGTTCAAAATGTGGTCTGAGTGTATGGGTATGTGGCTAATCATGGCAGACAGGTAGTTGACAGTATGCTTTCCCTCATATAGCTTGGTGTGCAACATAGTGCTAGAGTTTGCATTCACAAATGTGTACTGTTGGCCATGTTTCTTGCCACGTGTTGTGAGGAGTGACACAATTATGCAAACTATGTCATACAGTCTTTGTATCCTGTTGTCTTTCTATTCCAACTTGGGAGGTTTCTTGCTTGGCCAGAAACTTACAGGCCTCTGTGGATGTGTGTGAATTCTGGTGGCATGTGTGTGTGTCCTTACTGTGTTCTGGTAAGGATATGTGCTGGTTGCGGTGATGGGATGCATGTGTTAACCTACATCTCTTGACTGTCTAATCCAGTCATGGGTGTAGAATGGACTGCCTCCAAGCTCACCCCTGTAGCTGCATCCCAAATGATGTGTGGGGTGTTGTGTTAGGTGGGTTTGGCAGTGTACATGTCGTAGAGATTGCATTCCCTCAGGATGGCCACATACACAAAGCTAACATTAGTAAACACCAGTAGCTGACTAGTGGACATGCCTGTATGAGCATTCAGTACTACAAGTACCATGTACTGTATTTAGTTTACTTACTGCTTATGCAGATGTTTTAGACAGTGATGCTCACAAGTACATATTTATGTTATGGATGTGGCAACACTAGCTATTACAGGAACGTGGTAACTAACTTTAGTAGCAGTCCCCCTCTGATGGCCACATCACATCCTGATAGTTGAGTACAGATGATGCACGTGTCAACAGGGCTGTATCCTTGTCTGGGTATATGCTCACATATCCACCAGAACCATGAGCTCTGTAAGCCATCACCTATGAAGCAGCTATTACACACGGGCAGCAGTTTCCTACAACTTACACTCCTACAGCAGATGTCACACTAGAGTTACGGATGATATGCACCCTGTTTCATTACCAGTACCGTCCACATATTTTCAAGCAGCTGTTAGTCTGCCAATGAGAGGTTAGGCTACACAAACCTAAACGTTCAACCAGTGTGTCTCTACTGTCAATATCCATTCTATGTAGGTGTGCACATAACCATTTGGCACAGCCCTGTAACAAGGGTCAGTACACATTTGCAGAACATGTACACATGCACAGCTGTTATTGCTTGCAAACAATACTAGAGAGGTGGATATTAGGCAATGTGGACCTTTATGCAAGGCTCAAAAGACAGACCCACCACCGTATATAGCACATGTAACCATAAACTAAAGGTAATGCTACTCAACGCCAGAAGTTTGGACCTCACATTGCATGCACCCGAGGCACTCCTCTGTATGGAGAGCATTGATATCTGTGCAGTAACAGAAACCTAGTTTAAGGCTCCAGAGACCACCACAGCACTACCAGGCTATAACTCATACCACACCTTTCGGCCACAGAACCCAGACCAAAACACAAATGGCAGGGGTGTATCCATAGTCATCAAGGATACTCACACCTCCAGGTTAGTGGTGCAGCACACTGCATCACTGATCATACAAATGCAACTAACAATGGCCAAAACTGCATTCCAAATTGTAGCTTGCTACAGATCGCCCACCATGACCCAGGAACCACAATCTGCATTTCTGGAGACACTGGGACATATGAAGGTACTACCAAACACCCTAATACTGAGTGATTTCAACTACCCAAACATTAACTGGGAGAACTACTCAAGTACTAACTCCCTTGCCCAGCGCTTCCACAAATGTATACATTCAAATGTCCTGGATCAACTGGTCAACACCCTCACCAGAGGGAGCAAAATATTGGACCTGGTCATCACCAACATGGGTGACCAGTGTTCCACACCTGACGTCAACCCCTCACTGGTTAGATCAGACCATGGCCTGATCACTCTGGATATTCACATTTCACCCACAACCCCAAACAAGGAAACCAATGTGAAATACTTTTCAAAAGCAAACTTCATATTGCTTAAGACCGAGGTTAAAAGGTTCACAGCCACCACAACAATTGACACTGCTGACCAGGATGCTGAAACCTATTTAAAGGCACTCTATGATCATCTGCAGGAATGCATGGATTGTGCTATCCCAAGACAAACCAAGACTCATTCCTCCAAGAAAAGGAAACCAGTCTGGTGGACCCCTGCCATAAACAGGCTCTACGATAGAAGGAGGATACTAGTACAGATAAGAGTGAAATCCCTAGAAAGAAAGACATCCCTGGTCAGTATCAGCAAGGCACTACGGTCCCTCATAAATTCTTCCAAGGCTAGCTTTGAAAGAGATAATTCCAAGGACTGTAACGATGACCACAAAGCATTCTTTAGCTATGTCAAGAACCTAAGTGGATACTCTCAGATCTGCACTGAGTTGGTGCACTGAACTGACTGATATTGCCAACATTTCGGCAGACAGGTTCAGTGCAAACTTTACACCTCTCTCACCCCCGAAAGGGCCCATAACCATACTAGAAGTATGTACGACCCCAGCAATCACTGACACACAGGTTAAAGAACCCTATCCAAAGCCAAGAACACAGCCTCAACGGGACCAGACGGTGTCCCAGGCTGTGTCTTACAAGAGCTCCAAAATTAACTAACCCCTCACCTAAACACACTGTTCAAACACAGCCTCTCTACAGGCTATGTACCCACAGAGTGGTGCACAGCAACAGTTATCACACTCCACAAAGGTGGCACCACAACAGACCCCAGGAACTATTGCCCTATCAGCCTGACTAGCCTGTTCTGCAAGGCTATGGAGCACATCATCATGGACCTCATTCACAGAGACACTGGGTACCTCCAAACCTTTGACCCCACCCAGTTTGGCTTTGATAAGGGCAGACCATGCCTCCTAAACCTGGTGGACTTCTTTGAGACAGTTACCAAGGCAATAGATGAGGGTAAGGAGGTCCACACAGCCTACCTTGACCTCACAAAGGCTTTCAACACCATTCCCCATTTTGGTATTCTAGTCATACCCATCAACCTGAACATTAACTCCTACGTCACAAGATCGTTTGCAAAGTGGCTCACGGACAGAACCCACAGAGTGAAAGTTGCAGACCCTAGGTCCAACTGTAAATCAGTTACAAGTGGCGTCCCCCAGGGATAAGTCCTGGGACCTCTCATGTTCGGTATATACTTCTCTGATGTACAGGCAAGCACAGGAGGACTTTAGCTGAGAAGGTTTGCAGACAACTGCAAGCTAGGGGCCATAATTGATTCCCCAGCTGATACAGACACCCTCCAGAAGGGTCTCACTGAGACAGATACCTGGTGTCAATATCATGGCCTCAAGTTGAATGCCAAAAACTGCATAGTCATCCCCTTTGGAAAAAACTTATTACCCGCAGACTACCACATAGATGGTAGTCCCCTACATACAGAAAAAGTAATAAGAGATCTGGGAACCCAAGTAGATAGCAATCTCTCCTTTGATAACCATATTGCCAAGGTGGTTAGAATATCCTTCTACGTGCCCCCCCCCCTAATCTCAAATGGGTTCGCATCCAGAACAAAGGAGGTCATTGTGCCTCTCTACTCATCACTTATTAGACCCATTAAAGAATACAACACCCCATTTGGGATGACCTTATAAGACAACTGCAACAGCTTGAATGACCACAAAAGTACCACACCAAGAGGATTACTGACCTCAAACAGATGACCTATGCAGCCCAACTAGAGAAACTCCAGCTGTACTCGGTTGCATACCGCTTACTCACAGGTGATCTCTGCTTGACATACAAAGCCCATGTCTAACCCAGTATTGATGGATATGCTCCATCTAAACAAAAGTCCCTGAGAGCCACATGCTCTAGGGATATAAACCTTACCACAACGAAAACTAGGATGTGCTTGAGGGATAGATTCCTGACCCAGAGACTCCCCATGCTTTGGAACATGATTCCAATGTACATCAGGCAGGGCCCCTCACTAGCACTCTTCAAGAGAAACCTTGACGGGTGGATGGGAGACAGACATGTACCCCAGGAATCACTGCAGTGGTTCTGCTGGACAGAGGCACAGGGAACTAATGGCTCTGCTGTTCAGAGGCACAGGGAACTAACCTAAGGGGATGGCAGAAGCCAGCACACTCTAGCTAGGCTTATAAATGCCATTGGGCAGACAGCCTAGTACCTACCTATGAACCTATGAACCTATTACATATCTTATGTGCATGGATAGTTAACTAGCTCTTCCATTTTACTTTCCTAACATGCTGATAAACTGTTGGATGACTACAAGTCATATGTATCCTATTATTGTGTATTGTAAATGCCAATAGACATAACTAATGTTTGCCTAACGTAACAGTAATGCTATGTAAAATGTAATACATATCTGCCTACAATACTGTACATTACACAGTTATTGGCTCAATATCCCACAATGCAAATCATAATTGCACAGTAGGCCCACCTTCGACATGTTATTCTCAGTAATACACCTATACATATGCCTACTGCTACAATATATCAACATATACTATCCCGTTATAGCACGTACTTGTTGGATCAACCCTGCCACTGACAGTGGCTGGAGAGGAATTGTTGGGCTCAAAGCCCTTATATAGCATCCCTTGTGGTGTATGAGGTGTTTGCCTTGTGACCTACAGCAGTACATACATAAATTCTACAGGCATTACTATGCTCAACAATACATCACTACAGGATAACTGTTTCCACTATATGCATTGCGTACACTTTAATTATTACAGAACAGGTACTACATACACAGACATACTGAGTGTTCTACATACCTTATTAGCAACTCAAGGTGTTGTTGACTGTTATTTCAGTCTTTTTCAGTTTGTGTTTCAATCTTCTTTGTAATGTTCTGCTGGTATATACAGATGGTTTGAATGTGTGACAAGCCATCCTTTTATAGTTAGATATAAGTAATATGTGCTATCCTGCTCACCAATTGGTGTTCCAAAGTAGTTAATTACATGGACATCAGCTGTGCAGCTACTCCATTAGCCAATACCATGGCAACATAGGTTCATAGGTTCATAGGTTCATACTAGACTATCTTCCCTAGGGCATTTATAAGCCTAGCCAGAGTGTGTTTGGCTTTTGCCACCCATTTTAAATTAATTTTGCTATGCCCTTTTACGAGGTTAGTATACTGTGCCTCTGTCTAACAGTGACACAGAAGTGATACCCGGGGTAAACCTACAATCTCCCATCCACCCATCAAGATTCCTCTTGAAGAGAGTCAATGAGGGACTCTGCCTAACCTGGACTGGGATTTTATTCCAGAGTGAAGGGAGCCTCTGGGTTATGAATCTGTCCCTCCAGCATGTCCTATTTATTTCAGTGCTGAGGTTCAAGTCTCTCGAGCATCTAGCTCGATGGGATTTGGATTTTCTGAGGTGCAGCATGTCCATTAATTCCGGGTTGGACATGGCTTTATACTTCAGGCACAGATTGCCTCTGAGCAGGCGGTATGCCACTGCGTAGAGCTGGAGTTTCTTTAACCGGGCAGCATATGGCATCTGTTTGAGCCCTTTGATCCTCTTGGTGAGGTATAATTGAGTACTCCACTTGGCCATTGTCCCTTTGCCTTACTTTCGAGGAAGATGGCCTGGGTGTGTTGTTTGTGATGTATTGCAACAAACAGCTATATGGAGACACACAGAGATATGTTAGCTTCATGACTCCCGTGGATTGTGTGTAATGCCTAGAAGATGTTGTTCTACATGTGAGTACAGCTGTTATATTTCAGAACATTGCTACTTATGCAGGGTTTGTTTGTACCTGATACTTCTGCATATGTTTCAGTCTGGCAAAGATGTTTGAGCAGCTCAAGGCTGTATGGCTATGCATATAATGTTAGGTGGCTTACAGTATGCTCATCAGACATCTTTGGTTTGGTGTAAATGTGTATCATACTGTGCTGATAATCAGTAATGGGTAACACTTCCTGGTTTACATACAACCCTCTGAAATGGGATTAGTGCAAACAAACCCAGTAACACCAGCAGCGGTTCCATTGTATAACAGCAACTATTTCACATAGGGCCATGTTAGTGTGTCTCTGACAAGGTATGTTAAGGCTTCAGCAGATGTCATACAGTGAGTGAATTATTTGTAATGTTATTACAGTATGTATTGTAATTGGTTATGGTGTGGGGGAGATGATGGGTGTACATAGCAGATGCAGGTGTATAAGAATTGTTTTTATGCATAGTCGATATGTACGTGAGGGTTCCTTCCCTATTTGAACATCTATCCTTTAGTGGATTAATACTATGGTTATTGCAGGATGATTCATTAAGGCACTGTTAAATGGTTCCTGCATAGCATGCAGGTGATGTTAGTCCTTGAATTCTTTCGGCAATACATCGGAATGTAATAAAGTGTTGCTACATGAAAGTTGTCTGTGTATTTCTGTCATAGGTATTTGCAGTCATTGGAGTTGCGTTGGTGACTGACCCTCTTTGGCTCATGTCCATAGCACATATTTGTAATAGTGTATAGGCATATACTCTCCATATCCTTTGTTCATATAGTTTAGTCATGGTGGAATGTGTGATTGCTATGGTCCATGTTATACTCATATATGAACACTTCAACTGCTGTATACGGGATACCTATGGAATCCCGAACGCACACAATTCTGACGCCCACTGTACCGGGCCCAGACTCCCAAAGCCCACATTACCGAACACTCAAACTTGCGACAGTCAGACTCACAAAAGTAATACAAACACAGAACACACACACACACCCACAGACACACTGCTACTCACAACATCCAAACAAATCATCCTACATTATGTATAAGCAGGGGGGAAAGCCCTCTTACACCCCCCCATGTGGGTGGCTGTGCCCCCCCACACCTCCCTACGTTAATATTCTACCTCCGAGATCTCACAAACAGACACACAAGGCAAACCCACACCCACACATTACAGTCCCCCACAAACACACAACACACTCAGGACACACACTTACACACACTAAAGCCCTCAGAAACACACTTACACACAGTAACCTACCTGAACCGCAACACCAGAAGCACTAACTCAAAGTCCCTTAACATCGGGATTTTAAAACCTGCGCTTTTGGTGTTTCGGTACTGTGGTCTTTTGGTATTTAAGCCTCGGGAGTCTGCACTTTGGTATGTCAAGATTTCGGTATTTGGTAGGTATTCCATTTATATGTACCACCATGGTTGTGTAGATGTTGTTAACCTATCTATATATCTACATATATATGTATAGCCCTATATATCGACATATATTTCTCTCCCTCTCTCTCTATATATATATGTTGATTTATATATATATATATATATATATATATATATATATATATATATATATATATAGATATAGATATAGATATAGATATATAGCATACACCTTTCATTGGGTACATGGCGGTTTGTCCTATTTCCACACAATCCTCCCTTTTGTGTTTTAACCTGTCAGAATACACAACTGCTGTTGGTACATCTCAGGTAGCTTAGTGGTAGGTTACTGTGAAAATTGTGTACATGGTTGCATGTTCTAATCCTGGCAGTGGTTATGTTACCTCTCAGAGCAGGCACTGGTAGTGCAAGGGTGATTAACGCACATTTCAGCGGTTGTGAGCTCCTTTGCCTGTGATCTGCGGGATGTTCAGTAAAGGTTAAACCTGTGTGGTCCTTATCCATGTAGTCATGTTTAAGGGCCACTTACCCACACACTAACCCGCTAACAAGTGCTTTAATCACCCAGAATCCAACATCCCTTATCCGGGACCTCAAAATGACGTAACAGCCCTTGCAGATCTTGAAACTGGGAACATGAACACCACAATTACTGGCTTTACCACTGAGGCATCTGAGATATGTACAACTTTTATGGTGTTTAGTATGTACAGTGTACTACAGTCGTTCCTTACTACTGCAAACAAATGTGTAAGTCAGTTGGTGTACATATGTATGATACCTATTAATGTTCATATGTTTGTTGAAGTCAGTGTTGCAATGTGACCTGACAGGGCGTATTATGGATGAGAATGGTTCTTGTTTTGTGTCCTTTTTACATTGTCCCCATACTCCATGTGTACCCCTCCAGTTCACGTAATGAACATCTGACCCAGGCTCTCCTTGATGCATATTCTATTAGCCAGCAGTTCTCCCCCACACCAATCTCCACATACACAGTAACCATTGCTTCTATGGGGAATTAGGTTAATATTAACAGTTATAATACCAGAGCTGCAGTGTTTTAGGTTCATAGGTTCATAGGTTCATACTAGGCTATCTGCCCTGGGGCAATTATAAGCCTAGCCCAATTCTGTATGGCTTACGCCACCCCTTGATTTGAGTATACTGTGCCCTTTTTAAGGTTTAGTTTACTGTGCCTCTGTCCAATAGTGACGCGGGAGTAATCCCTGGGACAAACCTACGATCCCCCATCTACCTATTGAGATTCTTCTTGAAGAGATTCAGTGAGGTGCTCTGCCTCACATGAACTGGAATTCTATTCAAGAGCGAAGGGAGCCTCTGGGTTATGAGCCTGTCCCTCCAGCAAGTTCTATTTATTTCTGTGCTGAGGTTCAAGTCCCTCGAGCGTGTGGCTCTAAGGGATTTAGATTTACTGAGGTGGAGCATGTCCATTAATTCTGGATTTGACATAGCTTTGTATGTCAGGCATAGATCACCTCGAAGTAGGTGGTATGCAACTGAGTAGAGCTGGAGTTTTTTTAACCGAGCAGCATATGGCATTTGTTTGGGACCCTTGATCCTCTTGGTGAGATACTTTTGGGGTCTTTCTAATTGCTGCAGGTGTCGGGTAAGGTACATCCCAAAAGGGGCATTGTATTCTATGATGGGCCTGATGATGGATGAATGAAGGGGCACGATTACCTCTCTTGATCTAGATGTGAAACCCTTCGTGATGAGGTGGGCTATGTAGAAGGTCTTTCTAACCACTTTGGCAATGTGGTTTTCAAAGGAGAGATTGCTATCAACTTGGGTCCCCAGATCCCCTAATAACTTTCTCTGTACTTAATGGGTTTCCACCTATGTGGTAATTTGTGGGCACATTGTTTTTGCCAAAGGGTATGACTATACATTTTTTGGCATTTAGATTTAAACCATGGTGCTGGCACCAGTTATCTGTCTCTGTGAGACCTTTTTGAAGGATGTTTGTGTCAGATGGAGAGTTGATTATGGCGCCCAGTTTGCAGTCGTCTGCGAACTTGGTGTACCATAGTCCTCCCACGTTTGACTGTACCTCGGAAAAGTTTATACCAAACAAGAGTGGTCCCAGGACAGAACCCTGTGGGACACCACTTGTGACCGGTTTCGAGTCGGACATGGCTCCAGCAACTCTCACTCTGTGGGTTCTGTCTTTGAGCCAGTTTGCGACCCATCTTGTGACATAGGGGTTTATATTTAAGCTGGATAGCTTATCTATGATGCCCGAGTGGCATATTGTGTCAAATGCCTTTGCAAGGTCCAGATAGGCTGTGTGGACTACCTTCCCTTCATCTATGGCTTTGGTGACTGTTTCGAAGAAGTCAACCAGATTCAAAAGGCAGGATCTGCCCTTGCCAAAGCCAAACTGGGTAGGATCTAGTGTCTGCAGGTCCCCAATGTCTTTGTTTATGAGCTCCATGATGATCCTCTCCATAGCCTTGCAGACTAAGCTAGTCAGGCTTATGGGGCGATAGTTTCCAGGGTCCATAGAGGCTCTACCTTTGTGGAGTGGGACCACTGTTGCTGTACGCCATTCTGTGGGCACATATCCTGTAGTGAGGCTGAGATTGTATAGCTGTTTTATTTGAGGGATTAGTTCCTCTTGGAGTTCATGTAGGATGCAACCTGGGATGCCATCTGGTCCCATGGAAGCAGTGTTTTTTGCTTTGGAGAGGGTACCCTTCACCTGAGCATCAAAGATGTTTGGGAGGTAGCCCTCTGCCGGGATAGATACTTGCTCTTTTGAGGGGGAGGGGGTGGAGAAGTTTGCACTGAACCTGTCTGCCAGGATATTGGCGATGTCTGTGGGTTCAGTGAATTTTTTGTCATTTAGAATCAACTCAGAACAAGTCTGGGAGCTGCATCCCAGGTTTCTAACATAACTGAAAAAAGCCTTATGATTGTCTTTGGTGTCCTTTGCAATTTTTCTCTCGAAGCTGGCCTTGGAGGATTTTATGAGGGATCGTAATTTTTTGCTAGTACTGATCAGAGATGCCTTCCCTATTAGGGATTTTGCTCTATCATGTAGTAGCTTCCTCCTTCTGTTGTACAGTTTATTTATGGCAGGGGTCCACCAGACTGTACGGCTGCCTTTGGATGATTGGGACTTGGTTTTGTTTGGGATAGTATGATCCATGCATTCCTGGAGATGTCCGTAGAATGCGTTTATATAGGATTCTGCAGTTTGGGCCGTAGTTTCCACTGGCCCTGGGGCCTCGAAGGATTCCACTTCGGTTTTGAGAAGTGAGAAGTTTGCTTTTGAGAAGTTTTTCACTGTGGTTTTCTGGGCTGGGGGTGGGGTCGGGATGTGGACATCCAGTGAAATTACTTTATGGTCTGATCTTACCAATGAGGGATATACTTCTGGTGTGGAGCATAGAGTCCCCATGTTGGCAATGATCAGGTCTAGTATGTTGTCCCCTCTTGTGGGAGTGGTGACTAGTTGTTCCATAGCATTTGAGTTTATAATTTCCAGGAACCTTTGGGCTAAGGTGCTGGGGCTTGAGTAGTGCTCCCAGTTAATGTTTGGGTAGTTGAAGTCGCCCAATATAATGGTGTTCGGAGAGATCTTCATGTTCTCCAATGTTTTCAGGAAAGCCGAGTGTGATTCCTGACTTTGAGAGGGTGGTCTGTAGGATGCTATAAACTGAAAAGCAGTCTTGCCCACTGTTAGTTGCACATGGATGGTCTCCGATACTTCATGCAATCCCACTAACCTGGAGGTGTGAATATCCTTGATAAATATGGAAACTCCCCCTCCTTTTGTGGTTCGGTCCTGGTTTTGGGGCCGAAAAGCATGATATGAGGTATAGCCTGGTAGTGCTGGGGTGCTCTCTGGAGCCTTGAACCAGGTTTCTGTCACTGCACAGATATCGATGTTCTCCATACTGAGGAGAGCTTTGAGTGTGTGCATCTTGAGGTTAAGACTTCTGGCGTTTAGCAGCATTACCCTTAGTTTCTTGTTCCTTGTGCTGTCTATGGGGGTGGGTTTGACTTTTGAGCCTTGCCTAAAAAGGCACTATGGGGGTGGCAAGAGCCTTTGCCAATATCCAAAAGCCCAGTGGTGACAGGTGCAAGCCGTCCCTAGCGAAGCAACATGGCTTGTCGAGCATGTCATCCCAGGCTGACAGACACTGGATCCCCTTTGAATGACACCAAAATTTTAGCCAATTGTTAAAATCAATCATTTTGTCTTTGTACTGTGGCATCATTCTAGGTGAGGGTAAGATGCTGCTCAAGGTCAGGGTCATACTAGCCTGGGCTACATGATCAGAGAGCTCCTCGTTGTCTTTTTTCATGTAGTCCAGGGAGGTACGTCTCATGTCATTCACACCCGCATGTACAATGACTGAGTCATATTTGTATTTGCTTTGGAGTGACCTGAGTGCTTGCGTTATGTGGCGGATCCTAGCACCCGACAGGCAGCTTGCCGTGACCTTCTCTTTATTCAGCCTGGTGAGCGGGACGTTAGTGTGTCTGACAATAGAGTCACCTATTACAAGAGTATCAGGTGTGTTATTCAGCCTTAAGGGCTGTGGCTGCTTGGCACACTGACTTTGTGGGTTATGTGTTGCGTACACTTCTATCCATTTGGAATGCTTCTGTGTCACAAAGTGTGTTCATAGATCTTTATATATATATATATATATATATATATATATATATATGTATATATATATATATATATAGATATATATGGCTATAGATGTTACTGTATATATATATATATATATATATATATATATATATATATGGTTCTACCTTAGATAAACGAAATACCACATAACCGACAAGCAGTTAACCGACACGACAACACCGAAAACTTATATCACCGACAACGTAAATAACCGACTCTGAAAACGCCGACATTGGTATGCTAATAGCTCCTACCACGTTCCAGGTAATGTAAATAGTTCACTGTCACTATCAGGCGTTACAGTTACTATCAAGTAGGTTTGTTCTGTGTAAGTTTTTACGCTATGCTGATTACAGACAACTATTTACATTACCTGGAACGTGGTAGGAGCGAGAGGCACTATTAGCATACCAATGTCGGCGTTTTCAGAGTCGGTTATTTACGTTGTCGGTGATATAAGTTTTCGGTGTTGTCGTGTCGGTTAACTGCTTGTCGGTTATGTGGTATTTCGTTTATCTAAGGTAGAACCCTATATATATATATATATATATATATATATATATATATATATATATACATATTTCTATGTTCACACATCAGTGACATGTATATATATATATATATATATATATATATATATATATATATATATATATATATATATATTTAGTATTAATTTGTAACACTAATATATATGTAGACTTGTATATGGTGATTCACACATTACAGTACATTACAATGTACTGTGCATATGTGCACAAAGTGACTGTCCCATTTGTGGTCAGTAATGTGAAATGCCTGCAGTATAAGGTTTAGTCTAATGACCACTAAACATGTATACAGATTAGATGGCTTAGTGGTAGGTCCCATGACTATGGTGTGCATGGTCCAGGGTTCAACACCTGTAATGTATTAGACATGTTTTACTACAGAATAAGGCTAATTTAAGCAGTTGCAAGCAAGTTTAAATGTGTCTGTGCGACATTATACCAGCGGTTGTACACAGTTAAACAAACTTTACATCCTACAACCTGTGCACGCAAATATTGCCACTTCTGCTAACTACTCAGGATATATACATTTCAGTGACGTAACATCTCACTATGTGCTTACATAACATTACACTGTCTGTTAACTGTACTCTCAAGCACACATGGGTTAATGTGTGTTCCAAATGTTTATTATTCTGAGGAATACTACCTATATATGCAAGCTGTGGTTAAGGTATACTATGTAACATGTAAATCATCTCTGACTTTATTGGGATTTGAACCAGGACTGCACAGATATTATGCAAATGCTGTAGCCATTACACTATTGACATTAACGTTCCTTCTGCCTATTTCCTATGTCCATGAATCCTATGTGTAAGCTTGGCTACACAACAGGCGGAGCCACCCACACCCAGTGAGCTTCTCGAAATACCGACATAACACATGAATTGAGAGACTATACATTAACATCCTAACTACATTTGGCATAGCCACTTACTGACACACTTCAGGGGAAACCTTGATGTGTGACAGGGCAACAGTGTATATACACCGCTGGGATCATGTGTCCCAGAAACATACCGCCAGGGTGTGAAGGAGCCACTCCAGTTTTATAGCTGCAAGACCTGTTGAGGAAATTGAATGCTGTTGGGTTGTCATGTTAACATGCCCTTTTGAAATCACTATGTGCCCCTATCACCCTACAGCATCCCAGTCTTCAACAGCTTCCAGCAACTCTGCCTGGAATCACTTCAATGGCTATGCTTGACAGAGGCTCAGTTACTTCATCAATGGTGCAGATAAAGCCACCACACTGTAACTATGTTTATAAATGCCCCTGGGCAGATAGCCTACTACCTATCTGTGAACCTCTACAGTGCAGGCAATCTCCAACATCATATGTGATTATACAGAGTTTTCTGATCACAATATACAGTGTAAAATCACAATGTAGTCGGACAACAGTTAAGTACAGCAAGAGCATACAGACTACTGATACTTAATCACTCCAAAAGCCTATCTTGGAAGCTAGTGGACTTGTATATGTTTCAGGCTTTGTATTGCTTACCAGTAGGTTACCTACAGGAAAGATGGGACACAAGCATAGATTGGAAACATGCCTGCAACAATGTCAGACCAACTTGCATGTGTCAGTCTAAGGCTTTGGAATGCTGGGCAAGGCTACTGGCGCCCACATGGTGCCATTTTTAGGCAGGTCTCAGAGGTGAATCTCACCTCCATGAACTGCACAATAGCGGAATCAATGAGGGTTAGGCTACTCAACACCTGGGGTAGTACTCACAACATGCACGCACTCACAGCCACCCTCAGTATGGACAACATCATCATATGCTCTGTGATTGGGACCTGTATAAGGCTCCTGTGAGCACACCGGCACTACCAGACTACAACCCATAACACATATTTCAGCCACTGAACATGGCCTGGCACAGACATGGAGGGGGTGTATCCATATTCATGGGGGATACCTACACCTCCAAGTTAGTGGGGCAGCAGGATACCTCTGTGATCATCCATGTGCAGCTAACATCAACCATGACTGCAATGCAAATGGTGAGCTGCTACAGATAACCCTCCATGACCCAGGAGCACCACTACAACTATCTGGAGACAGTGGTAAACATGACAGTCCTACCAGATACCCTGTTATTGATCAGTTTCGGCTACCCTGCACTTAACTGGATAACCTACTTGAGTATTCACTTCCAGGCTCAGCACTTCCTGGGATTTATCACCTTATATGGCCTGTAAGAGTTGGTAGAATGACTAATGAGAGGTGAAAACATACTAGAAGTGGTAATCACTGACAAGTGCAACAGGTGCACTACAACGGAGGTAAACCGGTCACTGTTTAGATCTGACCATGAACTATTCACTGATGATTTCCACTCCCAACCATCCCCCCCATCCAAGGAACACACAGTGAATACCTTTCCTACAGCTAAATTCAGATTACTAATGACAGAGGTGGGAAAGTTCACAGCCCCCACGCTCAGGGATGACACTGCTCAAGATACAGACAAAATTACAAATGCACTCTATAAGCACCTACAAAGATGTATGGGTCATGCTATCAATGGTAAACCAGGACTTGCTACTCCTACATAAGGACACCAGTCTGCTGGACCCCTGCAATATACAGGCTATACAACAGAAGTAGGGCAGTAGTCCAGAACAACAGCAAATCCCAAGACATGCAGATATCCGTGACTAGTATTAGTAAGACACTTATGTTACTCATGAAATCATCCAAGGCTGACATCCACAGGCAAATGGCATGGATTCGGAAGATGGCCACAAAGGCTTCTTTGGCTATGTCAAGGATCTAAGTAGTAACACACAGATTTGCACTGTGCTGGTGCAATATTGCACTG
This sequence comes from Protopterus annectens, assembly GCF_019279795.1. NCBI lineage: Eukaryota > Metazoa > Chordata > Ceratodontiformes > Protopteridae > Protopterus > Protopterus annectens. The sequence goes on from NC_056726.1 coordinate 720,147,514, forward strand.
AATATACTGACCCTACTGATATCACCAACAAACTTGATGATACATTCGGTGCAAGCTTCACCCCCTACAGGGCCCACAACAATACCCAAAATGTACAGTATCCCAGACATCAGAGACATACAGGTGGTAATGGCCCTTTTAAATGGCATGACAGAGTGTCAGTGGAGGCAGATGGTGTCGCAGACTGCATCCTTCAGACACTACAAGACAAGGTGACCACCCGCCTACTATAGCAATTCAACATCAGCCTCTACACAGGCTACATGCCCATTCAATGGCGCATGCCAACAGCTATTCCACTCCACCAAGGTGGTGACACAACTGACCATGGTAACTACCACCCCATAAGCCTGAGCAGTCTTATCTGCATGGCTATGGAGCGCATCCTCATGGCACTCATTAACATAGACAATGGCAACCTCCAGACACTTGATCCAACCCAGGTCAGCTTGATTGCGTGCAGATCATGCCTACTGAACCTGTTTGACATCTTACAGTCACCTAGACTTTAGGTGTGGGGTGTGGTAGTTCACACATACTACCTGGACCTCGCCAAGGGTTTTGACACCATTCCCCACTTAGGTATTATTTCTAAACTCATCAGCCAGTACATACACACATACATCACAGGTTGGTTTGCCAACAGGCTTACACACAGAACCCACATGGTAAGTCTAGCAGCCTCCAGGTCCAACTCTTGATCAGTCACAACTGGTGTCCACAGGACTCAGTCCTGAGACCCTGACCATTTGCCATATACTTCTCAGAGGTACGGGCTAACACAGGTGGACTACAGCAGACTGTGTTTGGTGATTACTGCAAACTGGGAACCATAACTGACAGTCCAGCTGTCACAGACGTCCTTCAAGGGGCCTCACATAGACCAACACAGGGTGTCAGAGTCATGGCCTCCAGCTAAAGGCCACATACTGCATGGTCATTCCATTTTGGGAAACTACACACACACATATTAACACATAAGTGGCAGACACTATAATTCAGATGATGCAATGGGTATGTGGGGACTACATTAAATAGTGATCTCTCCTTTGACAATCATATCTGCGAAGTAGTTAAGACATCCGTCTATGTAGGCCATCTGATTACTTAAGGGTTTGCATCTAGGCAGACTGAGGTTATTGTGCCCCTTTACTCATCACTCATCAATCCCATCATTGAGTATGATAACCCATTTGGGATGTACCTCAGAAGACACATCCAACAGCTGGAAGGGCCACGAACGTACCTCGCCAAGAGCATTAATGGCCTCAGACATGTGTCATTTGCTGCCAGACTGCATGAACTCTTGCATTACTCAGTGGCACCTCGTTTACTCAGAGATGATATTTGCTGGTCAATAAAGCCGTGTCAAAGTCAGGCTTAATGGATATGCTCCACCTATGGGAATCCATGTCACATTAAGCCACACACTGTAATGAGTTGCACCTTGCCACAACCATAACTGGAAGATGCTGGAGTGACAGATTCCTGTCACGGGTACTCCCCATGCTTTGGAGCTACATCCCTGATTACATTGTATGGAGCCCCTCACTAACACTCCAGGGAATCCTTGCAGAATGGGTGGGGAACAGTGGATACACCCCAGGGATCCCGCAATTGACTCTGCTCCACAGAGGGACAGTTAGTTAATCAATGGGGTGGCAACAGCAGACACATTTTGGCTAGGCTTATGAATGGCCTCGGGCAGTTAGGCAAGTACCTACCTAAGTACCTATGACCCTATACTTACAGTAGTGACACATGCTGATAGCTTAATTTACTGTTCAGGTATTGACTTACCTTGTGCCAGTGGCAGTTGTGTGTATAATAGTTGAGGGCTGCCTATGTAGGATGCACACAGTAGACCACCTATACATGACAATTTACAGGTGGTCATGTGTGTGTGCCATCCATGTTTACTGTGTGTGCAGGTGGATAAGGGTGCCAGTCTGTAGGTGCCTACACTGTCAGTGTGCATGCTATACATTCCCTCTTTGCCAAGGCATGGGCATACTGGGCATGCCTCCGTTTGCCTACTGTGGCTGGCACAGGGTGTTCATGGTTTGAGTCCCTTTGTGCTTGTGGGGCCCTTGGCAATGGTGGTAGGCTGTGAGGGCCTTCACCAGTTTGTCCCTGCTGCAGCTGTTTCCGCAGGATCACATTGTGTAGCATGGCACATACTATGAAGATGTGGGCACACATGCCTGGAGAGTACTCCAAGGCTACACCAGATATGTCCAAGCAACGGAACCGTGATTTCAGCATCCCAGACACATTCTCTATGATGATTCTGGTTTGTGTGTGTGCCTCGTTATGGCGTTCTTTCATGGGTGTGTGTGTGCATTTCTGATGGGAGTCATCATCCACGGTTCCAGTGCATAGCCAGCATCTCCCACCAGGTGGCCATATGGGATGTCCCCCCTGGCAAATACCTGATACAGCTGTGAGGCATGCCAGATGTGGGAGTCATGATAGCTTCCAGAGCTGCCAGCACACACATCCATGATAAAGCCTTGGGCATTGTACATGACCTGACAGTTGATGGAGGGGTTTCCCTTGCAGTTTATGTATCACCTACCCAGATCACCGGGTGGTGACTTGATGTGTATGTGCATGCAGTCTATTGCACCCAGTACCTCCTGGTAGTCTGCCACATGGTGGAAGAGATGCATATTGCTGGCCAACTCCTCCTGTGTTTGGGTGAAGTATATGTGCTCATTGGCATGTGGTAACATGGCATCCAGAAACTGGTGGAGTACCCTGGATGCTGATGCCTGTGAGATCCCCATGATATCCCCAGTTGGCCTTTGAAAGGTACCTGTGGCTAGTATTCTCAAGCTTGCACATACCTTCATGTCCACTGGGATGGGTTCCCCTCTATTATTTCTGGCTCTGAGGCATGGCCAGAACAGCTCAACAAGTTGCTGTATGGTGTCCCTGTCCACCCTGTAATGCTCTACTATCTCATGCAGCCCCTGGCAGGTTACCCTGGGTCTGAACACTCCTCTCCTCCTCCGGTGCCTGAGATGGTTGTCAGCATCATCCTCCACACCACCTTCAGTCTCCAACACATGCTGGTGAATCAAAGCTATGGCAGCCCCTAACATGTACATATTAAAAGTCCCCTGTCTGTATACACCAATGGTGCAGAGTATCTGGGAATACACAAGTGTGTTTGAGGTGCTTTTACACTTTATACTATTGTGCTATGGATGCTGCTGGTGTAATTGGGTGTGAATGTGCAATTCCATCTTCAGGGTATCTTAATTATGGGTTTTACAGCAGGTACTGCTATTGTGGGGCCTTTGGTGTTGAATTACACTTGGCTGCCATGATTCATCTATTGCCCTTTATTTCACTTTTCAACCCGATTCCCCTCCCATTGTCAGGCATGCATCTAGCTGCTGGCTTTCTTGTTTTGTACTTTCCCAACCCAGGATTGTGTTGCAAAATGTGTTATGCAGCTGATCTACTGCAAGCTTGCTTTGTTCTGCTGTGACAGTTCTCTTTTCTTTGCAGTACTGCACCTCCCCTTTCCTGTTTTGCGGGTAGCTGCTAGCAGCCTTGTTAGCTGCTGTCAATAGTCCACTGTGGGTTCCTAGGTGTTAATTACTCATTTGTACTCCAATTACCATGCTGCAGCATTTCTTTATTTTTTTCCTGTATCCTTCCTGTTTCAGCTCTGGTGCGCGCCTCGCACAACCGTTTACCGGGTTTTGAGTGCGTTTTCATCCACGTTCACATGCATATTCGGTTACCTTATGTGCTCTCAGTTAAGCAAAGCTATGGCTACTTCAACACACCCCTATCCTGCAGCTTTGCTTAGCAACAGGCAAACCGGATTAGCAATGCTCCTATGTGCTTACAGCTAAGGTGGCACACCCCTCTCTTGATGTTATCTTTATCTCCAGGCCACACCTTGGTGTTGTACCGCTATGCTGTGAGGTACATCCTTACGCTGGCAGGGATTTTGTGATTCAGTATTACTCATCACATTTGCATGGCATTGCCTACTAATTCCTAGTTACCACGCAGAACACTGTCACAGCCCCTTAGCAACCCTTGCGCCATGGTGTGGTGTAGCATGCATGCCACTGACTATTATGGGGAATTCATGAAATGTGTTACATTGCAGTTTTATTCCATATAATTATATTTTCTTTGTGATCCTGTTTGCTCACCGATGCCCTGCAATTTAGCTTCGCATTAGTGTGGGCATGACATTAAATGTTCTTTTTTTATATGTTGTGCGTGTTTTTTATGCCAATGGCTATATATTTAGCCATTGGCATATATTAACAGTATAATACATGAGTTTGGTCTGCTGTCATGGCACCTATTTTATGTTTGAAAAATGTGAACTGGTTTTTTTTTGGTTTACATGTCTGCATGCTTACACTATGCCTGCACCACTTCCTGAATCGCTATATACCTTCATTTGCATATTACACTGCTGCACATGGGGTAATTAGCATACATGCACCGGGAGCTGTGCGGGCATGGCGTATGCAGGTAGTGCACATGAAAACAGCTCATACCTGAATCGCTCGGCGGCCATATTTGGTGTTAGATCGCCAACACTATGCCTGCGCCTGGCACAAGCTTCATGAATCCCGGGGATGGTTGTTTTATTTCTTCTATTGTTTTCCCATTGCATTCTACTTACAACTTTATTCTCAGATTTTATACCTAACACAGAATTTTCATTCATTGTACAATATACACCTCTATCTTTACTACATCACCTTAACCTTTACTTTTTTCTTTATTTAAAGTCACCCCTATCACCTCTAAACACTTATTTATTCAAATTATTACTTCTTTTATCCACATTTTGTTTTCACAATTATTATAATGTCATCTGTATATGGTAACTGGACTGGAATTATTAACCCTTCAGGTGTTATATACCTTACCTTGTTAATTTTGTACTTTATTTCACATCCTATCACATTCATAACTAATGCAAAGAGTATACAACTCATTTGGCATCCCTGTCTAAAACCACTCTTTGTATGCACCTTTTGGCTTGAGCAACCATTTATAAGTATTTTACTTTAGAATTTCTATACACTGACATACATACTTTCCAGAGTTTCTCATTTATATTATATTCTTTCATTTGTTACCCATAAGATTTCATGTGAAATTGTATTAAGGTCGCCTCTTCTCATGATTTTTGCTTCTTCTTTTCTATTCATAATATCACATACAATTTTTCTATTATTAATAATTCTTGACAACCCCTTTCCCTTTATATTATATGTACTATCTTCCAGAACATTTTCCATATTAGCTTTAAATTTCCTTTGTATTATTTTCATAAAGATCTAAAATTCATTATTATTCAATACTATCCATCTCAAGTTTTTTAATTGTCTTCTATTTTCCTTCTTCCATATGAATTTAAATATTCCACTACATAATTCTTTATACATATGATCTTCATTTAACCATTCATTCAAAATCTTTAAAAACATGTTTTGCTAATCCACTAAATGTTTATACATTTCATAACCCAGTCCATCTGGTCCTGCAGCCAAATCTATATTTACTTGTCCTAATACTTTATCTAGAGCATATAAAGAAACGTCCTTTTCAAACACCTTATTCTCTTTTTCTGTTAACTTTTACTTTCCATGTTATTTTCACTACATTTTTCTTTAAACATTTCATAGTTTCATAGTATAGTACTAGGCTATCTGCCCTGGGGCATTTGTAAGCCTAGCCATAGTGATGTGGCTTTTGCCACCCCATGAAATGGTACAAAAATGTACAGAATAAATCTAGAATACTGTGCCTCTGTCTAGTAGTGACATAGTGAAGGTCCCCTTATATAATAGAATTAGTTTACTGTGCCCCTGTCTAGCAGTGACACAGATGTGACCCCTGGGGTAAACTTACGATCTACCATCCACTCATCAAGATTTCTCTTGAAGAGAGTCAGTGAGGGGCTCTGCCTAATACGAACTGGGATCCTGTTCCAAAAGCAAGGGAAGCCTCTGGGTTTAAATACATTTGGTAGCTGATTTTTAATCAGCTGTGCTGGGGTTGTTCTTATTTGGCAACTGGAATGTTTGACCAGTTGATGGCAAACTATATCGACATATATATGTGTGTGTGTATACATATATATATATATATATATAGGTCAGCACTAGGCTAACTGCCCTTGTGAGCCTAGCCAGTTATCCCTTGTGAGATTCAAACCTTGGAGCTTGCAGTTGTAAGGCAAACACCTTAACCATTAGGCCACTCTCCCAATTTCTTGTATATGTTGTACTACACTATTCATATTCTTTACTTGAGTTATTTCTATGTTGCCTTTTACATTTTTCTTCTCTCATTACATTGCCATCTTCCTTTACTGATCTGCTTAAGTAACTCAGTACTTCTTTTTCCTTGTAAAAATATCTTTGCTGAAATAGCAGTTCTTGCATTTTTTCTTGATTTCTTTCATATAATTATTTTTCATTTAGCAAAGTACTTTATATCAATATGTTCTAAATCTTCCAAATGCATCACTATGTTCTCTTTCTTATTTTACTTTCTCTACTTTCTAACATCATATTTCCACTGTTAAAAAAACATTTTTTATATTTTTCCTTCAATACTATCTAACATTCAGACCAATTTTTATAAATGTGCTCATAGTAATATGATTTATCCATAACTGTATTTCTAATCTCTTTCCTTCTTCATTCCATGATTTCTCATTTACCCTTTTTAGTATTTTCCCTGTTTTATATATGCTTTCATTTTCTTTATCTCTAGCCATATTGCAAGATGATCAGAAAATCCTGTTTCAGCTACCTCCCCTTCTCCTATAGCTAAATCTTCTGATACTATAAAATAATCTTTTTCAGTTCTATACATATCCCTTTTATAAGTCCCTGTATTTTTTCCCAAAGTTTTAACTTACCGCATTTTATAACTACTAATATTTTTCTTATATCATTTCCTTTCATTTTATGTTTTCCTCTTAAATCACAGCTAAAGGCTCCTGTTATTATAATAATCATATTTATTACTAAATAGTCTAAAATATGACAAAAAAGCTGTGGGCCAGATTCAGGAAGGCTTACACGGAGTTCAAGAGTACTGTAAGCCTCCGTGTAAGCCTCCTGATTCAGGAACAGCCCAAATCTTCGTGTAAGAGACAGCTAAAACGTCTCTTACATGGACTGGGCGTGGAAATGCTCAATACCTCATTTGCAGCTGAAAGATATGCAAATGAGGTATCTGAGCGATCCACGAAGCAGAAACCAGTCAGTGTAACGGACGTGTTAGCTGCAGAAATGTACTCAGCTGACAACTGAGTACATTTCTGCAAAATTAAAAACGGAGCTATGTCAGCTCCGAATAAAGGGTGCATATGTTTCATTAAGCATGCCAATGGCCAAATATGTGGCCATTGGCATGAAAAAGTGTTGCAAAAATAAGTTATATAACTTATTTTTTTTTTTGACGGGATTTCTGGGTTTAACTGCAGCGCACACCAGCAAACGGGTGCGCTACCTAAAACTAAAACCGAAGCTTATAAGCCCACAATTGTGGGATTTATGTAGTACATTGAATGTCAATGGAGGGACTTGCAGACCAAAAACAATATGGCCTCCGTGTAGTGGTTGTCAAGGGGAAGCTCCGTGTAAGACATGTAACTAGTCATTACTAGGCAATCCTATGTAAATGAGGGTTACAATACTGAATCACACTGCCACATAGGTAATGAGCACTTTCTGAGTAGTGTAAGACTTAGAGAAGGGGAGGAACAGAGTAAGAGGTAGGTGACATCACGGGGAAGGATAGAAAGAAATGTACCAGATTGGAGGGCAATGTAAGGTAACAGATGACAGACAGACATCAGGGAGGGAGGTGTGTCTCAACAGAACACTAGGAAAGTCAAGAAATTGAGGGTATATGCTATCCCTACACTCAAAGTTTCTTGATATACGTGCATCTTGCGGCGTGTGCGCGTGTGTAAGGCAGGTTCAACATGTGGGAGCGTGTTGCAAACTGTTTACAACGGTTTGCGCAGGCGTGCACGTGTGGAAGGCAGTGTGCGCGCGTTTTAGCATGAATCAGCCTAGCTAACACCGTGTAAGGATGTGTGCGCGCGTGTAACACCGTGTAAGGATGTGTACGCGTGTTTAAGTGACTGTAAGCGTGTTTAAGCTGGTGTGCACATTGCACCCCCTCAGGAAACAGAGAGGAAACAGGAAACAACTAACCTACATGGAAACTGCCAGAAGCTACTACTAGAGTTAATTGGTGGAAACAATTAGAAGCAGGCAATTACACAGGCAGACTAGAAGCCCAACCCAGCACTTAAAACACTGCAAACAGCAGTGCAGGATGTTTCTCACAACAGATACTGCCAGAAACTAAGCTATCAGAATTGAAAACTGAAAAAAGCTGAACTCAGAGCAGAAATGCTAGGGGCTGCCATGGCTATTATAATCAGGCATAGGCGAATTGCTGAGGGTGGTGACAATGCAGACGCTGACAGACAACCCAGAGTGAGGAGAAGGAGAAGAGTATACAGGCCCAGGGTCACCTACCATGGGTTACATGAGCTGGAGATAGTAGAGCACTACAGAGTGGACAGAGACCTTCTGCAGCAGATTGTTGAGCTGTGCAGGCCACATCTCACACACAGAACCAACAGAGGGGAACCCATCCCAGTAGAAACCAAGGTATGTGTTGGCCTAAGAATACTAGCAACAGGTACCTTCCAGAGACCAACTGGTGATATGATGGGGATATCACAGGCATCAGCCTCCAGAGTACTGCACCAGTTCCTGGATGCCATGTCACCACATGTCAGTGATCATATATATGTCCCTAATGACCGTGAGGTTGTGGCCAGCAATATCGTCTCTTCCAGCAAATAGCGGGATACCCTGAGGTGCTGGGTGCAATAGGCTGCACACATACGCATCAAAGCACCAGCCGGTGAGCGGGTAGAGCCTACATTAACCGCAAGGGATACCCCTCCATCAACTGCCAGGTCGTGTGTGATGCCCAGGGCATAATAATGAATGTGTGTGCTGGCTGCCCTGGGAGCTACCACGATTCCCACATCTGGCATCTGACGCAGCTGTACCAATCATTTGCCAATGGGGACTTCCCACACGGACACCTAGTGGGGATGCAGGTTATGCACTTGAGCCGTGGCTGATGACACCCATCAGAAATGCACACACACCTGAACAGGAACGCCATAATGAGGCACACGCGCAAACACGTAATATCATAGAGCGTGTGTTTGGGCTGCTCAAGTCACGGTTCCGGTGTCTGGACACGTCTGGTGGAGCTTTGCAGTACACACCAACTACATGTACCCAAATGATCATGATATGTGCTATGCTACATAATATGATCCTGCGGAAACAGCTGCAGCAGGACCAGCACAGGGCTGGGCCAAACATCCCCCCACCATTGCCAAGGCCACCACAGGCAGGGGGTGACTCGGAGGAGGAACAACCTGACCTTGTCCCAGTAGGCAGAAGGAGGCATGCCCAGTATGCCCTGGCCTTGGCAAAGAGGCAATGCATAGCACATACGCTTGGTCAGTAGGAACACTGGGACTGATACCCGCTCTGACTCACTCATACAGTAACAGGGATGCCTAGCATGACACAACCTGCTTTCAAACGTACAGGGAGTGTAGTATGTGTATCCGACAGAGGTGGCCCTGCAGCACCACCTGAGGCATGAATGCCATGTGTTAAGTAATGTAATATCATGTACAATATGCACACCTGAGGACCCCAACTAACATCCATATCCACGCATATGACCCTGCGGAAACAGCTGCACTTCATACAGTGATGTACATGTGCAAAAACATGGAACAAGATACAAAATGAGGGTGACTAGCAATAAATAGCATGGATAACCACACACCCATGTTTGTACCACAACAAGAAGCAACATGGAATAGCCATGGTCAAAACCAATGGCTAAAACCGACTACTACTATATAGCTTGCTGCAGACCACTGTCCTAATAGCAGGAACTGCCCCAGGCCTATGTCCATAGGTTCATAGGTTCATACTAGGCTATCTGCCCTAGGGCATTAATAAGCCTAGCCCAGAGTTTTGTGGCTTCTGCCACCCTGCAAGTTGATGGATAATATGCCCATTATTTTGCTGTGCCTCTGTCAAGCAGTGATACTGAGGTTATCCCTGGGGTATACCTGCAATCTCCCATCCATTGGTCAAGATCTCACTTGAACAAAGCCAGTGAGGTGCTCAGCCTCACATGTACCAGGGTGTTGTTCCACAGCATATGGACTCTCTGGGTGATGAATCTGTCCCTCCAGCACATCCTATTAATATCTGTGTTGAGGTTTAGGTCTCCTGCCCTTGTAGTTCTGATGGATGTAGAGGTCTTGAGGTGAAGCATGTTCATTAATTCTGGGTTGGACATAGCCTTGTATGTCAGGCACAGGTCACCTCTGAGCAGACAGTAAGCGACTGAATACAGCTGGAATTCCTTCAGTCGGGCAGCATAAGAAATATGTTTGAGACCCTTTCACCTCCTGTCGAGGAATTTGTGGGCCCATCCAATCTGAATGAGGCATTGTATGCAATCATTGGTCTGATGAGTGATGAGTACAGGGGAACAATGACCTCCCTTGATCTAGATGTGAATCACTGCATGATGAGGTGGCCAATGTAGAAGGCCTTCCAAACTACCCTGGCAATGTGAGTGTCAAACAAAAGGTCACTGTCAACCTGGGTGCCCAGGTCCCTGATAACCTACGTTGTGCTTAGAGGATTGCCACCTAGATGGGAAGTAGTGGTAACCTTGTTCTTCCTGAAGGGTATGGCTATGCATTGTTTAGTGTTTAATGTAAGGCCATGGCTGTGGCACCAGTTATCCGTGTCTATGAGACCCTTCTGAAGGATGTCTGTGTCAGATGGGTTTCCAACTATGCTTCCCAGTTTGCAGTCATCTTCAAACTTTGTCAGCCATAATCCTCCTGTGTTTGCTCATACTTCTGAAAAGTAGATACTGAACAAATGTGGGCCCAGGACTGAGCCCTGTGGGACACCACTTGTGACAGCTCTGGAGTGTGAACTGGCACCAGCAACTTTGACCCTGTGTGTTTCGTCACTTAGCCAGTTTGCAACCCATGCTGTGATGTATGGGTTCACAATTAAGCTGGTGATGTTTTCAATGATACCTGAGTGGGGTATTGTGTCGAAAGCCTTTGCCAGGTCAAGGTAGGCTGTGTGGACTGCCTTGACCACGTCAATGGCCTGGGTGAGTGTTTTGAAAAAGTCAACCAAGTTTAAAAGGCATGATCTGCCCTTGACAAAGCCAAACTGGATTGGATCCAATGTCTGCAAGTCCCCTATGTCTTCATTTAGAATTCCCATTATGATCCTCTCCATAGCTTAGCAGAACAGGCTTGTCAAGCTGATGGGATGGTAGTTTCTGGGGTTGGTGGAGGCACCTCCTTTGTGAAGTGGGCCCACCATTGCTGTATGCCACTCCTTGGGAACATATCCTGAGATGAGGCTAAGATTAAACAGCTGCCCTAACTGCGGGTGTAATTACTCATTGAGTTCATGGAGCACACAACTGGGGACACCATCTGGTCCCATGGATAAAGTGTTTTCTGCCTTGGATTGAGCAGTTCCCACCCCAGCAGTGGAGATGTTTCGGGGGCTACCACCCTCTGGTGTACATCCTCCTCCAGTTGGGGAGGGGAGAAATCTGCACTGAACCTGTCAGCCAGTATGTTGCCAATGTCTGTAGGTGCAGTGATATCAACATCATTCTGAACTAAGTCTGAGCATATCTGGGAGTTCCTCCCAGGTTTCAAACATAGGTAAAAAAGGCCTCATGATTGTCCCTGGAGTCCTGAGTGGGTTTACTCTCAAAACATGCCTCGGATGATTGTATGGGGGAACCCAGTGTTTTACTCACAATGAGCAGGGTGTCTTCCCCTAAGGATTATGCTCTATCTCGTAGTAGCTCCTTCCTTGTGTTGTACAGCTTGTTTATGGCTAGGGTCCACCAGACTGGATGCTTGCCTGTGGTACAAAGAGTCTTTTTTTTTGGGATTGCCTGATCCATGCAGTCCTGGAGGTGCTGGTAGAAGGCATTTCTAAGTGATACAGTGGCTTGGGTAATGGTGTCCGCTGGCCTGGGGGCCTTGAAAGAGACCACACCAGTCCTCTGAAATGTGAAGTCGGCATTTGAGAAGGTCTTCACTGTTTCTTTTCCCATCTGGGGTGTGGGTGGGATGTGGACTCCCACTGAGAGTAGTCCATGATCTGATCTCACCAATGATGGGTATACGTCTGGTGTTGAACAGTGTGACCCCATGTTCGTGATGATGTGTTCTAGTATGTTGCCTCCACTTGAGGGGATTGGGACCAGTTGTTCCATGGCATTTCAGTGTATGAACTCTTGGAACCTTTGTGTTAGAGTGTTGTGGCATGATTAGTGATCCCAGTCTATATGTGGATAGTTGGAATCACCCAGTAGGATGGTGTTTGGAGATACATTTATCCCCTTCAGTGTTTGCAGGAAAGCTGTGTGAGGTACCTGAGTTTGAGCGGATGGCATGTAACATGCTACAAACTGCAGAGCAGTCTTGCCTACGGTCACTGGCACCTGGATGGTCTCCGATGCATCATGTGTTGCCACCAACCATGAGGTGAGGGTGTCCTTGATAAATATGGACACCCACCATCCTTCTTGGTGTTGTCGGGATGCTGGTGCTGGAATGCATGATATGAGGTAACACCCGATAGTGCCGGGGTGCTGTCAGAAGCTGTGAACCAGGTTTCAGGCACAGCACAGACATCAATGTGCTACATACTGAGAAGGGCATAGAGTGTGTGCAGCTTGAGTTTGAGACCTTGGGCATTGAGCAGCATTACCCTTAGTGTCTTTCCTTTACTGTGTTCTAGGGTGGTAGGTGTAGAATCTGAATCTTGCATAAAAATGGCACAATGGGGGTGGCAAGAGCATCATCTGAAATCCGGAAGCCCAGGGGTGACAGGTGCAAGCCGTCCCTTGCAAATCACCGTGGCCTGTCCAGCATGTCATCCCAGGCAGACAGACATTGGACCCCCTTAGAATGACACTATAGTCTAAGCAAAATACTACAGCTGATCATCTTGTCTCTGTTTATGTGGCATCATACTTGGTGAAGGTAGGATACTGCCGAAGGTCAGGGTCATACCTGCCTGGCCTACATAATCAGAGGGATCCTCTATGTCTCTTTCCATGTAGTCCAGGGAGGTACATCTCAGGTCGTTCACACCAGCATGGATTATGACTGGGTCAGACCTGTACTTGCAGTTTAATGACCTGAGTGCTTGCATTATGTGGTGGATTCCAGTGCCCGATAGGCAGCTTACTGTGACCTCCTCTGTACCTGATCTGGTAAGTGGGACATCAGTGTGTCTGACTATGGAGTCACCTATGACAAGTGTGTCTGGCATTGTGTTTGGCCTTAAGGGCTGTGACTGTTTGGCACACCGACTCTGTGGTCAATGTGTTGCATGTGCTGTGCCCTGTGGAGGCAGTTGTGTGAGTGTCTGCTGTGGTGGCCACTGCCATTCTGGTAGACTTCTGATCAGAGCCTCCGAGTGTCTCTGTGTGTCTATGTGTATGATCTTAAGTTGTGACAGTGCCATGTGAGACTGGATTAAAGATGTGTGTGTGGTTACCTTCACCTTCTCTCTGGTCTTGCTAGTCCTATGTTGAGAGAGCTCAGCCTCCACTTTGGCTATATAGTTGCATCTCTCACATGTATGTGTGTTTTATGGCAGAAGGAGAGGGTTGTCAGTGTACATGAGGCAAGTGTAACAGTGCCTCAATATTCCCAGGTTCACCAGCTGAGCAGGAGAGGACACTAGCAACTGATCCCTAGACATGCTAGAAGGAATAGACAAAACAATGTTGGAATACAGGGAGATATCAAGCCCCCAAGCCACATCATACTGTTTGATTGACAATAGCTACACATACACCGGTGTTTCATAGTGTCATAGTGTACTACTAGGCTATCTGCCCTAGTGCATGTATAAGCCTAGCCATAGTGATGTGGCTATTGCCACCCCTTATAGTGGTAATAAGTGTACAGAATAGATTCTGAATATTGTGCCTCTGACTTAGTAGTGACACATTATGACCCCTTACGTAATTGAATAACATGACTGTGTCTCTGTCTAGTCTGTGCCTCCGTCTCATATGCAGTTGTCCAGATGTCTCCTGAAGAGAGTCAGTGAGGGACTCTGTCAAACATGAACTGGGATACTCTGCTAGAGTGTGAGATGCCTCTGAGTTATGACTCTGTCCCTCCAGCATGTCCTATACATGTATGTGCTGAGGTTCAAATACTCAGCTCTCATGGCTCTGGTGGATTTGGATTGCTTGCAGTGGAGCATGTCCACCAAATCCTGATTGGACATGGTCTTGTATGTCAGGCATAGGTCACCTGTAAGTATGCGGTATGACACTGAACAAAGCTGGACTTCCTCTATTCTGGAAGCATATGACATGTGTTGAAGAACCCTGATCTTCATGGTAGGTACTTTTCGGGTGCAAAGGTGCAAAAGGCAGGATCTGCCCTGTACAAAGCTGAACTAGGTGGGAACAAGGGTCCGTAGGTCAGTAATGTGTCTGTGTAAGAGCTCCATGACTCCTCCCATATCTTTGCAGACAAGGCTGGTTAAGCTTGTGTGGTGGTAGTTGCCATGGTCTGTGGAGGCATCTCCTTTGTGGAGTGGGACCACTGCTGCCGTATGCCAGTGTTCAGGTACATATCCTGTAGCAAGACTAAGGTTAAATAGCAGTTGTATATATGGGTCCAGCCCCTTCTGGAGTTCACATAGCATGCAACTGGAGATACCAGCAGGTCCCATGGATGCTGTGTACTTGTCTTTGCTGAGTGTGGCTCTCACATGGACATCCAAGATGACAGTGAGGTTACATACAGCAGTGATAACTATCTTGTTTTGGGGGTGAGGGAGGGGGTACATTGCATTGAAGCTGTCCGCCGGAATGTTGCCAATATCTGTCAGGTCACTGGAATATATGTTGTTGTGTACCAACTCTGAGCATATCCGAGGGTTCACAACCAGGTGTCTGACATAACTGAAGAAAGCAGTGTGGTTACCTTCATTGTCTTTGGTGATTTATGTCCCCAAGTTGACCTTGCATGTCTTTATGAGATAATGTAGCTTTCTACTAGTGCTGATCACAGCTGTCTTCCCTTTTGGAGATGTAGCTCTGTCTTGCATTAGTAACCCTCATCTGTCATACAGTTTGTTTATGGCTGGGGTCCACCAGACAGGACACTTTCCCTTTGTGGAGAGGGTCCTGCTTTCAGTTGTGATTGTATGGTCCATGCTGTCTGACATCTAGCTAAGGGGAGGTCATTCTGGTTCTGCAGTTATCTTTCATCAGCATTAGAAATGACCACAACAGCCCCTGTGGAGTGTACCTCATGCACACACATCCAGCACCTGTAAAGTCCACAACAGTACCTCACCAGGAGTATGACAGAGCTGGAACACATGTAATGTGTAGTCTGATTAAACAGAGTGCAGCTCCACACACTGCCATGCTGTCCACCCAGATGCAAGCTGTGCCTGATGTAGAAAGCCATGTCCAAGCTGGAATCAATGCACATGCTGCACCTTGTACAATCTGAATGGCAGGGAGCTATGCACATGAGGGACCTGGACCCCAGCACTGACATATATAGGACAGGCTGTACTGCATTATCCAAAACACAGAAGCCACCCCACACATGAGTAAACTACCAGTACAGGTTGTCCATAGAGACACTGGTTGAGTCCCCTCAACAGGAATCCTAATGAGTGGATGGGAGATGGGAGGTTTACCCTGGGTATCAATGTTATGTCACAGGTAGACAGAGGCACAGTATACTAAACAAGACATATGACATGGCAAACTACGCTTACAATGTGTTGATGGACAAACACATTCTCTGACTAGCATTAGGTCAAGATACCTCTTGAACACAGCCAGCAAGGTGCTCTGCCTCAAATGGACCAGGATTGTATTCCACAGCATAGGGAGTCTCCAAGTGATAACTCCATCCCTCCAACATGTCCAACATACATCCCTGCTAAGGTGTAAGTCACCTGCACTAGTGGTTCAGGTGGATCTTCTGAGTCTGAGGTGGAGCATGTCCATTAATCTCTGTTTGGACATGGCCTCGCATGTCAGGCACATGTCACCTCTAAGCAGACGGTATGTGAGTGAATAGAGTGTGAGTGTCTTCAATCTGGCAGCATATGACAGCTGTTGGGGTTCCTTGATCCTTTAGGTGGTGTACAGTCAGGGTGTCTCCAATTGCTGCAGATGTTGGGTGAGATACAGCCAGAATAGGGCATTTGACTCGATCACCGGTCTGATAAGTGAAGAGTACAGGGGAACAATGACCCACTAGATCTGGATGTGAATCCCATCCTGATCAGGTGGGCAATGTAGAAGGTCTTCCTAGCCACTTTAGCAATGTGAGTCTCAGAAGAACGGTGACTGTCAACCTGGGTCCCCAGGTCCATGATAACCTCCTCTGTGCTTAGAGGATTGCCACCTATATGGTAGCTTGGGGTCACCTTGCTTTTCCTGAAGGGTATGTCTACACATGTTGTGCACTTTGACTTCAGGCCATGGCCCTGGCACCAGCTATCAGTTACTGTGAGTCCCTTCTGAAGGATATCTGTGTGTGATGCACTGTCCACTATGGTGCCCAGTGTGCAGTCATCTGCTAACATTGTCATCCAAAGTCCTCCCATGTTGGCCTGTACTTCTGGGAAGTACATGACAAACAATGGGGGCCAAGGACTGAGCCCTGTGTGACACCACCTGTGACCAGCCTGGAGTCTAACATAGTGCCAGCAACTCTAACCCTGTGGCTCCCATCCTTAAGCCAGTTTGCAACCCATCTTGTGACATATGGGTTTACATTTCAGTTGTTAGGGTTTTCCACAATACCTGAGTGGGGTATTGTGTTGAAAGTGTTTGCGAGGCCAAGGTAGGCTGTATGGACTGCCTTTCCCCAACAATGGCCTAAGTGACCAATTTGAAGATGTCAACCCAGTACAAAAGGCATGATCTGCCCCTGACCAAGCCAAAATGGGATGGGTACAATGTCTGCATGTCCCCTATATCTTTGTTTATGAGCTTAATTATGATCCTCTCCATAGATTTGCAGACTACACTTGTTAAGCTTATGGGGCAGCAATTAACAGGGTCTGTAGAAGCACTGCCTTTGTGCAGATGTGCACAACTGGACCCTAACCAGGCTGTTGTGCACACTATGGAAATGTAAAGCAGTGATAGGACTAAAGCCCAGGATACTGACCACCACAGTGAAAGTACTGAAACACTACACTAGACAGTGCTACAGTGCTAGGTCAGTATGAACGGATGTTGACAATTGTGTGCAAAGTATCCCATGCAAAACCTGCAGGCACAGTATACTCCCTGTTTTGTTCACACAAAAAGCATTTGGACAGTAACTACACAACATGGCACAGAACACACAACCATAAACTGGAGGTATTTGTTGAAGGTCACACTCATCCACAAATGTGATGGGCTGCAGAGTTCAACATATGTAAAGCCCACACTGGGCATGCTCACACACTTAGATAAATGAGACATCTTTCACACAACATGCCATGGGAAGGCTGAACTGGGCATGCTCACACACTTGGTCCAAATGTTACCCCTAGCAAATGTGAAAACACACCAGAGGATGCTCATCCCCCTTTCTAGACACTGATCATGTAAGCACCCTATAAGTATATTGGAGAAAAGAATTCTCTCACTAATCCGAATAGCGCGCCATGCTAATGCGTCCATCTGTAGTGTCATAACATAGTTAAGTAGGGGTTTGAATCCACCAAGTGTGTGTAAAGGGGGGTAAGTGTGTATGAAAGAAACATCCCTTTTGGCAACTGGGAAAACACACCACAGGATGATCATTCCACTTTCTAAACTCTGATGATGTCAGCACCCTATAAGTATATCAGGGGAAATAAAATCCCCCAGTAATGCGATTAGCACGCTGTGCTAATGCATCCGTCTCTAGTGTCATAACATAGTTAGATAGGGGTTTAAAGCCAGCAGGTGGCAAGTGTGTGTGAAGGGGGGTAAGTGTGTATGAAAAAAACATCCCTTTTGGCAACTGGGAAAACACACCACAGGATGATCATTCCACTTTCAAAACTCTGATGATGTCAGCACCCTATAAGTATGAAAACACACCACAGGATGATCATTCCACTTTCAAAACTCTGATGATGTCAGCACCCTATAAGTATATCAGGGGAAATGAAATCCCCCAATAATGCGAATAGCGCGCTGTGCTAATGCGTCCGTCTCTAGTGTCATAACATAGTTAGGTAGGGGTTTGAATCCAGCAGGTGGCAAGTGTGTGTGAAGGAGTGTAAGTGTGTATGAAAGAAACGGCCCTTTTGGCAACTGGGAAAACACACCACAGGATGATCATTCCACTTTCTAAACTCTGATGATGTCAGCACCCTATAAGTATATCAGGGGAAAAGAAATCCCCCAGTAATGCGAATAGCGCGCTGTGCTAATGCATCCGTCTCTAGTGTCTTAACATAGTTAGGTAGGGGTTTGAATCCAGCAGGTGGCAAGTGTGTGTGAAGGGGGTAAGTGTAAGTGTGTATGAAAGAAGCATCTCTTTTGGCAACTGGGAAAACACACCACAGGATGATCATTCCACTTTCTAAACTCTGATGATGTCAGCACCCTATAAGTATATCAGGGGAAAGAAAATCCCCAGTAATGCGAATAGCGCGCTGTGCTAATGCATCCGTCTCTAGTGTCTTAACATAATTAGGTAGGGGTTTGAATCCAGCAGGTGGCAAGTGTGTGTGAAGGGGGGTAAGTGTGTATGAAAAAAACATCCCTTTTGGCAACTGGGAAAACACACCACAGGATGATCATTCCACTTTCTAAACTCTGATGATGTCAGCACCCTATAAGTATATCAGGGGAAATGAAATCCCCCAGTAATGCGAATAGCGCGCTGTGCTAATGTGTCCGTCTCTAGTATCATAACAGTTAGGTAGGGGTTTGAATCCAGCAGGTGGCAAGTGTGTGTGAAGAGGGGTAAGTGTAAGTGTGTATGAAAGAAGCATCTCTTTTGGCAACTGGGAAAACACACCACAGGATGATCATTCCACTTTCTAAACTCTGATGATGTCAGCACCCTATAAGTATATCAGGGGAAAAGAAATCCCCCAGTAATGCGAATAGCGCGCTGTGTTAATGCATCCGTCTCTAGTGTCTTAACTTAGTTAGGTAGGGGTTTGAATCCAGCAGGTGGCAAGTGTGTGTGAAGGGGGGTAAGTGTGTATAAAAGAAACATCCCTTTTGGCAACTGGGAAAACACACCACAGGATGACCATTCCACTTTCTAAACTCTGATGATGTCAGCACCCTATAAGTACATCAGGGGAAAGGAAATCCCCCAGTAATGCGAATAGTGCGCTGCGCTAATGCGTCCATCTCTAGTGTCTTAACATAGTTAGGTAGGGGTTTGAATCCAGCAGGTGGCAAGTGTGTGTGAAGGGGGATAAGTGTGTATGATTGATATCCCCCTTTTGGCAACTGGGAAAACACACTACAGGATGCACATGCCCCTTTCTAAACGATATCACAATTATGTATGGCTTTTGATTACAGACATGCCATGTGTGTTGTGCACACACAGAATGCCCATGTGTGTGGGTTGTCCCTCACAATAATGCATGACATTGATTACACCGGTTATGGCAATGAACACATGATGTATGTGTGTGCCAAATACACATATGTACCTGTGACTTTCAATAGTTACCATGTGTGATGCGTGCCACATGTGAATACATGGTATTTGCACAGGGTAACATTATGACCGTGGTCTTCTGTGCAGGTGCTGCATGTGGGATGTGTATATACAGTGTGAGATGTAGATGCTATCAGCCTAGTAGTGAGGGATGCACACCTGGTCTGAGGCATAAAGTCTACATGTTGTTGATGTACAGGAGCTGCATGTTCTCACCTGTTGTGGGAGTGGTAAGACAGTATTCCATAGCAATGCAGTGACTGCATGCTAAGAACCATTCAGCTAGGGTGTTGTAGCTACACTTATTCATTAGCATTCAGTAATTTGTCGGAATCCCTGGTGAGGGTCTGATGCCAACCAAGGTCAGGGGTCTACCAGCCTGTGCAATTGCTCAGTGATCCCTTCCATGTTCCCTATCATGTATCCCAGTGAGCGACATCCCACATCAGCTGTGGTGGCATGGACAATGACTGAGTCATATGTGTCCATGCATCTGACTGACTTGTATGTTGTTGTTACAGTTTGGCCATGTGTTTCCATCTCATACATGTGATGTACATCAATGGGTAGGGGATAGGGTTGACTGTGTACATGTGGCAGCTGTGACATTACTACATGACACACATATTCCACAACTGTACCATAGAGGTGACTGACAACTGACCTTTGCACATGCTACCGGAGTATTGAGATTACATTGGTGATTGACAGCACATAGGGCCAATGGTGAAAAAGAGACATAGGTCCATAGGATCGTACAGGGATATCTGCCCAGGGCATGTATCCACCTAGCCAGAATGTGTGTGCCTTTCAACATGCATTGTGAATCTGTCTTGCTATGCCCTTTTCCAAGGTTAGTATACTGTGCCTCTTTCTCACAGTGACACATAAGTGATACCCAGGGTAACCCTACAATGTCACATCCAGTCATTAATATCGCTCTTGAAGATAGTCACTGAGTCAGTCTGCCTAACCTCTATTGGGATAATAATCAGGAATTAAGGGAGCCTCTGAGTTGTGAATGTGCCCCTCCACCATGTCCTATGTATATCACTCCTGAGGTTCAAGTATTTCCAGCGTGTATCCTGGTGGGATCTGGATATTCTGAGATGCAACATGGCCATTAAGTGAGGGTATGACCTGGCCTTCTATGTCAGGCACAGATTGCCTATGAAGAGGCAGTATGTCACTGAGTAGAGCTGCTGCTACTTTAACCAGTCAGTATGTGGCATCTGTTTGAGCACTTTGATCCCCTTGTCAAGGTACATATGTGGTAGCTCCAGTTGCTGCAGGTGTCTGGTAAGGTGCATGTCGACAGGTTCATCATAGTCAATTATGGGCATGATGAGGGATGAGTAAAGGGGCACAATGTCCTCCCATGGCCTACATGTGGATCCCATGATGATGTGGCCCATATAACATGCTTACCTAACCACTTTGTCCATGTTGTTGTCAAATGGTAGAATGCTATCAACCTGCGTACCCCAAGGTCCATAATTCCTTGGTCTGCACTTACTGGATTAACACATATGTGGTACGTTGTGGTCACTTAGTGTTTGACAAAGGGGATGGCCATACTCTTTCTGTCATTCACATTGAGGCCATGGCTGTGGCACAAGTCGTGTGTTTGCAAGAGTCCCTTTTGGAGGATGCGTGTGTTAGCTGGTGAGTTGATTATGGTGTTCGGTCTGCAGTCACCTGTGACTTGCTGAGCCACAGTACTTCCATGTTGGCCTGTACCTATGACAAATATATAATGAACATGACAGCTCCTAGGGCTGTGCCTTGTGGGACACCACTTGTACCAGGTTGGAGGCTGACATGGCTCCAGTAATTCTACCATGTGTGTTCTGCCCTTGAGCCACTGTGCAATACCCATAGTGACATAGGGGTTAATATGTACACTGGTGAGCTTCCCTAGAATGCACAAGTGGGGTATTGTATCCAAGGCTTATGCAAGGTCCAGGTAGGCTGTGTGGACCTCCTATCCCTTGACAGTGGCCTTGGTGACTGTTTCAAAGAAATCAAACAGGTTTTATAGGCAGGATTTGCCATTGACAAAGCCAAACTGTGTATGGTGACATGTCTGTAGGTCCACAATATCTAGATATGTGAGGTTCATGATGATCCTTGCCATAGCTTTGCAGACAAAGCTAGTCAGACATATGGGGCGAGTAGTGTCCAGGATCCGTGACGGCACCACCTGAATGTTGAGGGACCACTGTTGCTGTATGCCACTCTCTGGCCACATATCGTGTATTAAGGCTGGGATTGAACAGTGGTGTTATGTCTGGGTGTAGCTCTTCTTGTGGTTCATGTAGGACACAGCCTGGGACACTGTCTGGTCCCATTGATGCAGTGTCTATTGCTTTGGGAAGGGCATCTCTTACCTGAGCATCTGTGATGTCAGGGGGGGAAGCACTGTGCTGCAAGACATATTTGCCCTTTTGGTGTGGTGGGGAGAGAAGGCAGCATTGAACCTGTCCACTAGGATGATGGCAATGTCTGTGTGTTTTATATTTTGTGTGACATATTGGATTACCTCTGAGCATATCTGGGTAGTACCACCCAGGTTACTAACATAACTACAGGCAGCCTTGTGATTATCCTCAGTGGTTTGTGGAATCCTCTCTCAAAGATGGCCTTAGACAATCATATCGGTGCCTGTAGTTGTCTTCCAATACTCATCAGTGGTGCCTTCACATTTTGGGAGGTTGTTGTATCATGTAGTGGCGTCATCCTTCTATTGTATAGTGTGTTTATGGCAGGTGTCCGGTGCCCAGGACATCTGCCTTTGGAGAATTGGGTCATGCTTTCATATGTGGCTTCATGATCCATGCATTCCTGAATGTGTCCACAGAATGCCTCTATACAGGTATCTGCAGTCTGGTCCATATTTTCAACAGGCCTTGGGCCTTTGAAGGTTTCCACATAATTTATGAGGGGTGTGCACTTGCTTGACATGAGCTGTTGACAGACGTGCCGCCCTCCAGACAGAGCAAGGTGAGGGTCACAGTCAGCTACCTGTTGGGTGATAGAATGTGCCACATAACACAGGCACACAGGTCACTCCACAGCAAGTACAGCTATGAGGCAGACATTGTCCATGCTGGTGCAAACAACCTGAGACATACCTCCCTGGACCACATGGAAAGAGACACAGAGGAGCTCTTACAGCACCCTCTCAAACTCAGGACTCCCACACAGCCTTCATGCTGACACAGGAGAGTTTAGATTACTCTGCAAACACCATCATACTGGGTCATGCCAGCTACCCAAACAATGACTGTGAACATTACACAAGCCACAATACCCAAGCTCTAAGGTTCCCATTGATCAGACATTCTTTAGCTATGGAACAGGTAACCAACCTTCCCACAAGAGGGGCAGATATACGAGAGCTGATCTTTACAAACATGAGTACAAACTGCTCACCACTGGGAGTATATCCCTCATTGGTGCAATCAAACCATATACTAATCACACTGGAGTTCTGGATCCCCCACATATGCAAACCTCCAACACATCGATGTGTGTGTGTGGGAAATGTCCCTATTAGCAACTGTGACAGTATCGTACAGGATGCAGATCCCCCTTTTGAAACACTGATGATGTCAGGACTGTATAACTATATCACCTGTAGTGAAGTCCTCCAGTAATTTGCATAGCGCGCTCTGCTAATGCATCTTTCTTCAGTGTCATAATGTAGTTAGGTAGGGGTTTGAATCCTGCAAAGGGAATGAATGTGTGTTAGTATGAGTGTGGTTTATGTGTGTGCACTATGCTGGGAGGGTTAACTGCCTTTTGCCAACTGGGAGAACACACTACAGGGTGCACATCTCTCCTCCTACACACAGATGATGTCAGCACCCTCCAAGTACAGCATTAGTAAAGATTTCTCCAACTACTGCAAATAACACACTCTGCTAATGTGTCTGTTTCTACTGTCATTGCACAGTTAGGTATGGGTTTGAATCTTGCAAATGGAAAGTATGTGTTTTACTGTTGGTGGGGTTAGTGTGTGTGCACAATGATGGGGTGGGATGTGGCTTTTGCCACATGGGGCTATGCACTGCAGGGTGGTCATTACCCTTAACAAGCAGTGATGTTGATAGCACCCTATACAAACAAAACTACAAAACAGAAGGTGGTGGTACTGATAACACATGTAAGGTAACACTTCTTCAAGTAATGTCCTGTCCACAAAACGGAGTAAGATAATCAAACCATTCTTTTATTCTATACAGACAACATGACAACAGACAACTAACTGCCAGTACTCAGTATAGTGTTACATGCTACTGTAACATGCACATGTACCCGAATATACCTAGATAGTGTTCTGAAGCCTGAATGTGGCAAGTGTGTGGATGTGGGATGTGTCTGTGTGTGCATTTCCATATGGGAAACATGTTTGATGTGGCAATCAGGGTACTACAGTACCTAATGCACATTACATCTTTCAACTGATGAGGTTGCCTGCACCCTGTGAGTACAGGTAGAGAAGGGGATGCCAGTAGTAAACAACATAGTGCACTTCTCAAATGTGTACCTGTCATGTATCAACAGCTACTCATGTAGGGTGATAAATAATGGGAATGGCAGGTGGCGTGTGCATGTGTGTGGGTAGCAGGGTGTGTATGAATGCATGTGTGACAGAACAGATACATGTAGCTGAATCTACATAACAGCACAAGATGCGCATTGCCATAGTCAATGTTAGCATGTGATGGTGTGCAGCTGGTACACTTTGTTAAGTAGTATGGGTTCAGATAACAATTGAGGACATTCATACAGTTACTGCAGCAGGACTGCTGGGATATACACACAATTATACTGCAACAGTCAACAGTTACCAACATGTTACTACTTATACACATCTATGTAGTCACCCTGTGCATCAGCAATGTGTTTACCTTTACCTGCACCGATGTTGTAGTATGCAGGAGGTGGCACAGTGTCATCATATGCACAGGGTGTGGGTTAGGTATGCCCAAGCCGGCCACTGGTAACACCAATTGACATGTGTGTGTATGTGTGTTTGTGAGGGGCAGCAGTACAGGGTGGACCGTTGTTGGTGCAGTGTGTGTGTGTATGTGTTTGCCCTAGGTGTTAGGTTTCTGCATGTGTGTAAGCACGCACACAGTCCCACATAATGGCTGCCATGTACAGGGTTTTGTGGACAGCCACAGACTGCACCTGTCAGGTCATCCAGATCAGTGTCTGTGGGCACGGACATGGTACCTGTGCCTGGCAGGGATGCTACGGGCCGTATCCGGTACTAACCCAGACTGGGTACTGTCATCGGAAGCAGGGGTGTGTTGACTGGACACAGTTCCCTGTTGGGACTGTCCAGAGTCACGTGCACGTGGTCTCCTGGGGCGTCTGGATGACAGCACAGACCCAGCATTGCTGGGGCTGGTGCTGGCACTTGAGGGGTGCGAGTGGGCCTGTTGTCATCCGCGGCCACTGCCAGCTGGTGCTCTTGCTGGCATATGGCCACGTCGACGTCGCAAACGCACACCATCGCCCTGGCCCATGGACATCTGGTTGTGGAGCAGCTGTTCTATGCCCCCACAACGTCTGTCAACGACATCTGTGAAGTTACGGATAGCATTCGCAACATCACGCATGCCGTCTGTCATGGCTGTGCGACATGCTCTCAGCTCCCTCAGACCCTGTCTGGTGTACCTTTCCATACGTGCCTGTGCCTGCATGACAGTTCTAAACATAGTGGAGGTTGACATACCTCCTTGGGCACGTCGGCCAGAGGCAGCACGGCCACGGATGCCCCCACGAGAACCCATGGGCGACTGTCTGCGTGGTACCATTGGAGGCCCCTGCTCATGGCTGCCTTGTGGGGATGCATGTACCACAGGTACCACATTACCCTGATCTATGCCCACTGCTGACTGTCCATCACCTAGGGACAATGGTGACAAAGGATGTAACGGCAGGATGACTGTGCGCATTGACGGGGTTGAAAGCTGTGTACTGTCAATTGGCTGACCAATGGCGGACCCAGACACACCTCCCTGCACCATTACAGACATTTCATCATCATCAGTACCTGGGGCACAAGATTCAGGTTCCCTGCTGCAGGTCACCAGAGCAGCACCAGAACCTACGTGAGGAAAACATGGAACACAGATTACAGTCTCAATACATATTTGACAGAGATGCACTTCAATACTAATGCACACATTCAGAAATGGACACATGCACTCATGGACACTAACACACATGCACACTTGGGCACAGGCACACTTGCACACATGCACACCCCACAGTAAACACACACATCAGTACCGTGTTACACTACTCAATTTACTACCTGTCAATTACAGTTATTGTGAACACAGTCACCAGCATGTCTACTACAGAGTTACACTACTCTTCCTAGTTTTATAAAATGTTTTACGGATAATGTTAAAAAGACTCACCAGCATGTATGGCCTGCCTCATTGCTAGATGGGAGGGACCTGGAAGTGTGAAGAGAGTAATGTCAGTGGGCACATGTGTGCCATTCGTTTTGCACATGATACAGTATAGTACTACACTAGTTCCCTTATACACATCAGCTGCACATCATGTCTGTATATATATCATGATGACAGATACATACCACATGCACACCTTATGCGTGCATGAAGTAACAGCGTACAGAACAGTCATATGTACATACCAGGAGTTAACTCTAATCTCACCCTTACCTCTCTTCAAACGTCAACTCAAACTGTACTTCCAAAACCACTGGCTTTGTTCTTCTTGGAATCCAGGCTAACGTCCCTCTCCCTACCCTCTCTTCACCTTTAACCCCTCATTGTGCATAGAAACTAGCTTCTACCATGTTTCTTTCACCTTGATGTCCTTCTATGCTCTGACCTACTTCTCCCATCCCTCCCACCTCCTCTTGACTGTCTTCCTTCTTTTCCTCACTTCCGTTCTTGACTCCTGCCTCTTCCATATCATTGTATCTGTCATACTCCTTCTACTTCTCTACCCTTCTGAGCCCTAACTATTATGTATATGGCTTTTGCCTTATTGCATAACCATTATGCTTTAGGTAGGATTGCTTTGAAACCAACGGTACATTGTGTATGACTCTAAACTGTTTGACTTCCTTACATGTATGTTGATTTAATTAACAGGCTGGTGTACAATTCTATTATGTTGGCTGTCTGTATTAACAACTTGTCTGTCTGCCTTTATTACGTTATGTGTGGAGCTTTTCTCCACAGGCCTCTACTGAAAATGAACTTATATCCAGCTAGACTATCTGGGTCAACAAATGTAAAAGTAATAACAATAAATGAATATGGCATCATACCTGCACGCTGTCTTGCTGCTGTGTGGATCCAACCTCCATCAGGATGCATGATTGTTGCTGTTGTTCTGGGGCTGGATCCACAACACTTAGCAGTAGCCCCTCCTGTCTGGTGAGGGGGGGATGTGTGGCCACCCCCACCTGTGGCAACCTGTTGCCTGCGGATATCTGCAGCACGCTGGTGGACATTTCTTATCAAATCACTGCAGTGATGTCTCACCTGCTCATATGTCCTATCATGCATGCCAACATCATTTATCCTGCTAACGAGGTTTTGCCACAGTGCAGACCTCTCCTGCTGATTCTGGGTGGTGCGTGAGAACAGGATGGCATAGTCACGCACCAGGCTCTGGTGGATCACGTCATCCTCTGCAGCAGAGTATGCAGGATTCCTTTTTGGTGCCATGTCTATCTGGAAAGGTACACAAACAGGTTATCAGCATAGTATCTCAACAATACATGGTACACATTCTATACAGGGAGTGTTAACTTCTACTTATTACTGCTTGGTTAAAACTTGATTACAGTGTAGCTGTCATTCTATGTCATTTGTACTAAGTACTTGGCCTTCAGACCGGTTGTTTTACATTAGGGAGGTTGGTGGCAAGCACTGTGGTGGCGGGACACATATCTTTCATCCATTGAAGTTGGGAACTGCTGATTGTGGGCCCAGTGTACAAGTGTATTACTTCTGGTATGGGCAGTTGGCCTTCAGGCCAGTTATTTAACATTAACGAGGTTTGTGGTCTGCACTCGTGTGTGACAATAGGCTGTACTCTGCCATTCATAGCTGGGGACATCTGGTTTCAGGTTTATAGTGCCTGCATATCTGAGCTGTATCTTACTGACATTGCTACACCTTGTTTGTTGTAGCAAACACTACATCCAGGCCCCCTGGATCTACCTTTGTTTATATGCTTGTTATCTGTTAGCTTGTTATTTCACTGGTATGCTACTTCCACATAGTACACATCTTCTCAACACATCTGTGACTCACTACTGATATCTGCATTGCTTACTGTACGTACTTCCATGTTACACATGACAGCAAGTGACTGCTTGTCATTGTTGCATTTACTTAATTGTGACACATTGCACTTAGGTTACCTGGCATTTGCTCACTGACACTTTTATATCAGTCAGCAGTTGTAGGTAATATCAGTACACCCTCACTCCCCACTGGACCTTGTTTTCAATCATTAGTGATTACAGAGTTCACAATAGTATTCTAGCATGTCCAGAGGTCAGTTGTCAGTTCCCTCCCAGTCCAGCTGGTGAGTGTGGTACTCCAGAGACAATGTTAGAACAGATGCATGTACACAGACAACCCCCTCCTCCTAACAACAAATTCAAACTCATGTGAGTGATGCAACCATATACCAGACAGGAGGCTAGGCTCTGTCTACTCAATACCGCCATAACCAGTCAGGTGGCAAAGGGGATCACTCACTACACTTCCAGTCTCACGTAGACCTACCACAACAGCGGACCTAACACATGATCACACATGATCATACTTGTAGGCTCAGACCACAGCTCTGCCTATGCAGCAGAGACCTCCTAAGCAGACATCCAGGCAACCACTACCACATAAACGAACATGTGCAACACATATCACACAAAGCCAATGTGCTGAACACTCACAGCCATTAACAGTTAACAACACACCTCATACACCTGTACTAGGTGCCTCTATCATCAGGCACACTCACATCACGTTCACCAGGCTTAACGAGGTGAGGGTCACGGTGTGCAGCCTGTCAGGCACTATGACCTGCCACATAACACAAACACTCAGGTAACCCCAAGGCAGGTACAGGTATGACTCAGTCAATGTCCATGCTGCTGTGAATGGCCTGACACATTCCTCCCTGGACTACATGACATGAGACATTACAGAGCTCTCTGAGCACATAGCCCGAGACAGTTTGACCCTGACCTTGAGTAGCATCCTACCCTCACCTAGAACGATGCCACAATATCAAGGCACGATGATCCCTTCCAACAATTGACTGACATACTGGTGTCATTCACAGGTGTGCCAATGCCTGCCATCTTGGGGTGGTATGCTTTGCTAGGGACAGCTTGCACCTGTCACCACAGTCCCATTGACATTTGGCGGAGCCTCCTGCTACACCCATAGTGCCTGTATTAGGCAAGGCTCATAAGGCAAACCCACATCCATTTGTATCACAAAGGATGAGGAAGTAAGAGTGATGCTACTCAACACTGGACGTCTAGACCCGAGGATGCACGCACTCAAAACCCTACCTAGCATTCTGGACATCGATATCTGTGCAGTAACATGAACCTGTTTCAGGTTTCACAGGAGCACACCAGTACTACCACGTTATAGCTGTTACCATTCTTGTCGGCCCCAACACTTGAACAAGGGAGGGGGACTATCAGTATTCAATGCAGATTCCCACGCCTCCACATTGGTGGCACAGTACAACATAGGTGTTAGGCCATTGAGTACAGAAGACGTAGTTGGGGACCTGGGGAAGAAACATGGTAGCGGTCTGTCATTTGTCTACCACATGGCCAACGTGGATTGACAGACATGTTATATAGCCCAGCTAATCATGAGTGATTCAAATGTATGGCAGGGGAGGTCATTGTGCCTCTTTACTCATCCATCATCAGGCCTATAATTGCGTACAATGCACCTTTTGGGATGTACCTAACCAGACACCTACAGCAACTGGTACAGGACAACAGTACATCATCAAGGGGATGCAATGGCTCACACAGATGTCATATGCTGCCCAGGTAAAGTGAATCCAGCTGGACTCAGTGGCATACTGCCTGTTCAATCTGTGCATGCCATATACAGCCATGTCCTACCTAGCAGTAATGAACGTGATGCACCTCAGGCAATCAGAGTCCCATACAGCCACATGCTCAGGAGAGCTGGACCTCAGCACTGACATACATGGACATGCTGGAGGGGCATATTCCTAACCGAGAGGCTCCCTTCACTCTGTAATGAGCTCACACTACTGGTTAGGCAGAGTCCCTCATTGACTCTCTTCCATAGGAATCTGGATGAGTGGATGGAGATCATAGTTGTACCCCAGGTATCACTTCTATGTCACTGTTAGACAGAGGCACAGTATACTAAAGTCGGACAAGGGCATAGCAGCATAACTTGTAATTGGGTGGCAAAGACAAACACATTCTACTAGGCTTACCAATGCCCTAGGGCAAATAGCCTAGTATGAACCTATGAACTGTTCATTCTCAACTGTTCGAGCTCATTACAGAGTGAAGGGAGCCTCTCGGTTAGGAATATGCCCTCCAGCATGTCCATGTATGTTCTATTCAGTCGCCACGCTTGCTCAGAGGTGACCTTTGCCTAACATACAAGGCCATGTCAAACCCAGATTTGATGAATATGCTTCACCTCAAAAAAATCTAGATCCATCAGAGCCACAAGGGCGGGAGACTTAAACCTCGACACGGCTATTAATAGGACGTGCTGGAGGGATAGATTCATCACCCAAAGACTCCCTATGCTGTGGAACAAAATCCCGGTATATGTGAGGCAGAGCACCTCACTGGCCTTGTTCAAGAGAAATCTTGACCAATGGATGGGAGATCACAGATATACCCCAGGGATTACCTCAGTGTCACTGCTCGACAGAGGCACAGCAAAATAATGGGTATAGTTCCCCATACTAAAGGGGTGGCGTAAGCCACAAAACGATGGGCTAGGTTTGTAAATGCCCTCGGGCAGATAGCCTAGTATGAACCTATGAACATGTGTGTACTGCTATAGTACTTCTGCCATATGTTGCATGTGTGTGTGTTGTGGGGGATGCACAGGTAATGGCCAGATACTTCTGCACAGGTGACACGTCTGACACATTCTGGGTGTTCATCCATACATACTGGATGTGTGCTGCCATCCAACCCTGTGATGTGGACACACATTACTCAGCCTGGATATACATATCCGAACAACACCACAAGCACAGTACACTACCTTGCTATGTATGCATGTAATTACACAGTTATTCAGTAGTTATGACAGTGATGCTATCCATGCAGCCCACTGGGCCAGTGGAAGCCACAACACACACCGCCAGCACCTTTGCATATGCTTACCACAGACATCCCACATACTGCATGTACTGTGCACACAGATATCTAACCCAGAACAACTGCACACCACTTATTAATCCTGTCCAGTGGACTACAGATACAGGCATATTGTATAACAATAGTAGGAGGCTACTGCAGCACAGGGCAGATTCACATGACGGGAAGGCATCTGTTGTCTGCAGTGTTAAGATGCTTCACATTCACCAAATGCACAGATATTGGCAACATTGTTGCAGACAGTTTAGGTGCAGGTACCCCCCCCCATTGTCCTACACATGTGTTATTAGTTATCCCAGATGACTGTAACCTCCCTATCCTCTCACATGTCCAGGTGAGAGCCACCCTCATCATTGCAGAACACATATCATCACTGTTATGAAATGGTATCCCTGGATGTGTGCTACATTCACCCCTGGAGGACATAGCACCACATGACAGACTGATATTAATCCCTGGCCATACTACAGGATATGTACCTGAACAGTGCCATACATACACAGTGGTCCCACACCAATGAGGAGGAACCTCTACTGACCCTGGGAACTACTGCATCATATGCACAACTGGCCTTGTGTTCTAAGCTATGGAAGTGTTAGTTATGGCCCACATGTACAACAATATTACATATGTTTATATTTCATGACTATGTACACACAACCTATCTCATGGACATACCTATAGATAGTGAACTATGATACATTTGGAGGTGTCACAGTATACACAGGATTAACCTGCTACTTTGCATTACCTGTGTTTGTGGCAGCTGTTGCTGTGCCAGTGGTGCTGCTTGCTGCTTGCTCTTGCTGCTTGCTGCTTGCTGCTGCTTTTGCTGCTAGCAGTCCTAATATTTGTTTGGTTGTTTTCTCTGTCTCTCTCTCTCTCTCTCTTTCTCCGTAGTGTTTGTGCAATGAATGTATTGCGTGAGTGTAGTGTGGGTACTCAATGCTTTTGTAGGTATCTGCATAGGTCCATCTGATGGCCTCTGCACCAATTGTAAGGCAGCATTTGCTAATTGCATGCAGCTGGGTGTGTACTGATTGCATGTCTCACTGTGATTTCAGGACACTGCTATAAAAGGGTATGTGAGATAGGCGTTGCCCTTTCAGATTGTAGGGCGTGGACCATGCTGGTATGCTGTTGACAGTGTTTTGTGAGTGTGAAGGTTCATGCTGTGTTGTAGATTCAGGTTGCTGCATTTATCTTGCCTGTTCCCTGTAGTGAGTGTGTATGCATACTGACACCTACAACTATATGTCATATGTATTGCTATATAAATATATATATATATCTGTGTACATATACATACTTTCATATATGTACATTAGCTGACATTATTGGGTACAAGCTAACAATTAGCAGGGCTGTTTCTGTTAACACTACACTAGTATGGGAATCCAGTAATTGGGACTATAAAAGTCTGCATGACATGCTTTGGGTAGTAGACATACTATATTGCCTTTATCTTCATTCCTACTATTACATGTTCCACTTATTTAGCACTATATTCCTGTATGAGAGTCATGGCTTAGTGGTAGGTCATACAGACTAGTGTTACAATGGTCTTGTGGTAGGGCCTACTAGTATGCTCATATTCTGATTTTGAGTTGAGTATAGGGCCTATCAATCAAAGTGCTGGAGGCACCTTTAAGCAGTTAAAGGGGTTAGTAGGTCTCACAGGAGCCAGGCTGTGTTGCAGATTCTGGCTGCTGCATATATCTTCACTGTTTCCTGTAGTGAGTGTGTATGGCTACTGAGACCTACAACTATATTTCATATGTATTAATATATATTTATATATATGTATGTGTAGATATACATACCTTCACATATATACATTACCTTACGTTACTATGTACAAGCTAACAGGTAGCAGGGCTGTTTCTGTTCACACTGAACTAGTATGGGAATCCAGTAATTTGGCCATTAAAACTCTACCTGACATGCTTTGGATAGTACATCTCCTATATTGCCTTTATACTGATTCCTACTATTACATGTTATATTTATTTTAGCATTGTGATCCTGTAAAGCAGGCATGGCTTAGTGGTAGGTCATACAGACTAATGTTACCAAGGTCCTGGGTTTGAGACTGACAGTGGGAATTTTTTTTCTTTGCAAATTTTCAAACTGAGTACAGGACCTGTCAATCAAAGTGCTGAGGCCATCTTTAAGCAGTTAGAAGGGTAAGTAGGTCACACAGGGGTCAGGCTGTGTTGCAGATTCAGGTTGGTGCAATTATGTTCACTGTTTCCTATAGTGAGTGTGTATGGCTACTGAGACCTACAACTATATTTCATATGTATTAATATATATTTATATATATGTATGTGTAGATATACATACCTTCACATATGTACATTACCTTACGTTATTATGTACAAGCTAACAGGTAGCAGGGCTGTTTCTGTTCACACTGAACTAGTATGGGAATCCAGTAATTTGGCCATTAAAACTCTACCTGACATGCTTTGGATAGTACATCTCCTATATTGCCTTTATACTGATTCCTACTATTACATGTTATATTTATTTTAGCACTGTGCTTTTGTAAAGCAGGCATGGCTTAGTGGTAGGTCATACAGACTAATGTTACCAAGGTCCTGTGTTCGAGACTGACATTGGGTATTTATTTTTCTTTCCAGACTTTCAAAATGAGTACAGGACCTGTCAATCAAAGTGCCATAAAGGCACTTTTAAGCACTAAACCAGGTCTGCGCTTTGCTGAGCTCGCATGCGCACTGGCGGTGAGCTCCACTAACACAAGCGCACACCCGCGCTAATTTCTTTGAAAGAAAAGAAAAAGGGGTGACAGGAAAGTGGTGAAAAAGGGGTCACAAAGAGGGTAAGACAGTAGGGAAACAAGCGTGGGATTTGCAGGAGGGATGTAGGTAAGGCCCATAGATGCCCATGTCTTTGGCAGCAACAGCTGTGCATTTCCATGTATTTTGGTGAGACATTGGAAACCTTTCACCCCTGAGAGAGGTGTCAGGACAACATTAATATTTGTTGTAGAGCCAATTGTAATTAACTGTTTCATTGTCAAGCAGACATGTGTGCGACATGGACAGCTATGTATGGGGCGTAATTTTTTTGTGGGTACAGAGTGCCCTTTTTTTCTTCAGGTGAGAGTGGTATGTCAGGTGAAGGAAGTCAGTATAGCTGGGGAGGTAGGTTGGGTAGGTTAACAGACAAGACAGACAAGATGCATACAGGGGCGGTGTATGACACACGTGGGGGTGTTACACAATTGACGGGGACGGAGGTTGGGATTTCCAAGATGCATGAGCCCACAGATGGCAACAGTGGAACTGATATCCCCACCCATAGGCAGTTGCCACTGTTCCTTCACAGCCCAGGACGGGGCTGTGCTGGGGGCTGTGTAGGCGGGGCAACGGCCGGGGCCGTTAGCTGTGCCACACGAGCCTCAAGCTGGTGTAGGGGCCCAAGAACAGTGTCTTGGATCTCCCTTCACACCACAGACAGGACACCGCGGAGGGTGAGTGGACGAACCCCTCCGGCCACACTTGCAGAGGGGGGACGGGCCCCATCCCCTGCAGCGCTTCCACCCGAAGGTGGCACAGGGCCACCGGAGGGGGGTCCGGCCTGGGCACTAGTGCCAGGTGCAGTCACCAGCTGAGGTGGGAGAGGTGGGTCCGCTGAGACCTGCCTTCCCAAGCGTTCTAGGTTTGTGAGTAGTTATGTTAGTTTGGGTTAGTGGCATTGTATTCCATTCAGATTAGTTGTAACAGCATGCATTGTTATCCCCATCAAACAAACACCCAGATATTAACACCATTGAACAAGGGGCATATCAATATCACATGCATTATTTGAACAGAAATACACAGTCAAACAACATGCAGGGTTGATTAATGGCAACAGGCCATCAGATTTGCAGGTATGAACAGGGCACATGCACGAACAGACATGCATATATTTTGAAACGGACAAATGTCCATGATTAATGAAATGTTCACATACCATTATTTAGTGGGTGTTGTTATATGGAATTATAGGGTTGGGCGGAGATAGAAAGTGATGACACATTCATATGTTACACATTGATTTACATTTGTAATAGGTACACAATTAAGTTGAGGCTGATGTTTCAAAATAAATTTTATTTGACTGTCAAGCTACACCTGTTACAAATACATCACTATCCTACTTATTTTGAATTTGATCAGATACATCATCCTGCTACACTTTGATGACAGGACAGGGGACAACTA
Source organism: Protopterus annectens (assembly GCF_019279795.1). Taxonomy (NCBI): domain Eukaryota; kingdom Metazoa; phylum Chordata; order Ceratodontiformes; family Protopteridae; genus Protopterus; species Protopterus annectens. The sequence goes on from NC_056726.1 coordinate 720,183,050, forward strand.
TGGCTGTTTAGTCTGTCAGATAATCATTCATTCTATCTGCAAATTGTTTACTGTGATCACCATATACAGCATTTGGCCTAGACATTCCAGATTCTGACACACTGAAATCAGTTTGGGATATTAAGTTGTACTTCCCACATGCATTTAGTTCTGTAGAAACACACTGGGGCTAATATATTCAGGGGTTATTACTACTTTATTTATTCATACATGACCCTTTCTGTCACTCTCACACATCCTGCAACTTCACAGTTCAGGTTGCTACTTCTAGGCTTTGCTCACATGTTAGACTAGTGGTGATTCAAACACTTTCCAACAGCCTCACTTCTGTCATGATTCAGCATTTCAACAGGGGATATGTCTCACATGTGACTACCTCAGATTCTGAAGCTGTACTCTTGAGACTACTGCAGGTTACACTATATTTAATTAATGGTGGGACATCTGTATTACAGCACTGTTTAATTCTATCAATTATATTTGCAGTTACACTTGCATACTGATGAACTTGTTGCAGCCATACCTGCAGACTTTCAAATCTTGCTTGCACATTATATTACTTTTAATCAATACACTGCAGTGTTCTGATACATGCTACAGTATAATATTTATTTACAAGTACTGGGTGGGGTTACTAACCTGCATGGTGGCGCATCCGCACCAGCCTACGGGCATGCATCTCGCGGTTCATAGAGTGGACACCTGCAGCTGTAATACGAAATAAGTAATATTGGACTACACATCTCCATGGTATCAGCTAGTTGAAATCCTTACATACATAAGTAAAATGTAACTTACTCAGTAGTGGGGCGTTGGGCATATCCCGGGCCTCCTGGATCCATTCGGTCAACTGGTCTTGCTTGCGTCGCTTCAGGTCCACATGGTGGTGACGGACCTGCTCACCAGTGCGTGGAATGCCAGTAGCACTGGTCAGATCACGAGCCAACTGGTCCCATGCCTCTGCCCTATATGCTCCCCATGAGACCTGGCCCTGCATGAGTTGGGCCTCGTGATGATGGACAAGGAGCCAGACCATGTATCTGGACTCCTCAACGCCCCAATGCTGTGCTCGAAAGCAACGTCCCTCACCTACTCCACTCATTCTGACTGCAGCTGTGTTCTACAATTGTTTCTGCTGTGTATTCCCGCCTATGGGGCTTATATATGCCGCTTTTCCCGCACATTTCTCTGATTGGCCGTTTTGGAATTGTATCTACTTCACTGAAAATGCTTTCTCATGCTCCATTCTGGATTTTATCCCATATATATGCTATTTCTGCATTTCATGGTATTGCTGTCATGGCTTAGTGGTGAAGTACCTTGACTCTAGTGCATGGTATCCTGGGTTCGACTCTGGCAACTGACTTTTGATTTTCCTGACAGAAATGAGTTGAGGACCTGTCAATCAAACATGCCAAAAGCACTTTTAAGCACTTAAAACCAGGTCTGCGCTCGTTTGCGCAGAGGTAACGCATGCGCACTGGTAGTTAGCTTGTGGGAGCGGCACGCAAACGGTGTGCGCTGGGATAAACCTTAATTGGCTAGTGACACACATGTTCAGCTAAGCACAGCTAGTTGCAAACGGTTTCAGCCTATTAAACCGGTGCTTAGCAACGGGCATGCAGTTTGCAGCTTTTTAAACACTACTCAGCTACAAGCACTCCGTCTCACAGCAGCTTAGCTATCATTACATTTCTGACTATTTTTATTATTGTGTTACTTTGGAATATATGCTCCATTTCATTCCATTTTACAAAAGGGAATACATTTACATTTGTACAATACTGTCAGGGGGCTTTTTAGTGCTTATTTACATAAAAAAAAAGTTTGTTGTGGGGACTCGAACCCTGCCTTCCTACTCTTAGGCCGGCAACTCTACCTCTAAGCTATTACTTCTTGGCTTACTTTGCATATTTAGTTCTTATATCCTTTTCCACTGACTGCTAACTGTGATTGCGCTAGTAGCACACCCGCGCACACGGGCGCACACAGTAGCAAACATTTACGGGGTTTAAAAAAAAAAAAAAAGGGTTTTAATTTAATTTTATAACATCTCTTCACTTTATACACTGATGGTCTATCAGGGCATGTGTTGTGTAGTGTGTTTATTCACATTTCCATGGCCTCTCTCGTGGCTGTTTACTTTCAGCCATTCTAGTCTTCCGGGGGCGTGTCCGCTTGCAGGGCTTAGCCTACAGACACGCCCCCTACTCTCTTACACGGACCATGTAAGAGTTACTAGTGTGATTCAGCATGCCTCATGCACCTCATGCATATGCATGACATGCTGACATCACACAGTTTAACTGCAGCCTCCGTGTAAGAGTTATAACTCTTACACGGAGGCTTCCTGAATCTGGCCCTTTATCTTTCTTTTTTCAATTAGTATAAGCATATAATATCATAATTATATATACTTGTTCTTTCCACTTTAATGTTTAATCTTCCCATTTTTTGTAAAGTTACATCTAATATCTTTGTTGCATTTCTACAGAATAAGGCTATTGCAGAACATTTCACATTTCTCAAATTCCAGATTATCTTTCCTCCCCATAGTTTCTTTGTTTCTAATGTTTCTTCATTTGTTAAAAATCTGGTGCCTTCTAACATAATTACATCTATATCACATGTATTACACCACTCCAAAAGCCCTAATTCTTCTTACTCTATTCCTAGTACTATTTACATTTACAGAAAGCACTCCAAACAGTTCATTTCTTTTTGACTCATAGTTTCATAGCTAATTACTTGTCTAGCTAGCTTAATGAGTTATTCGAAACCTAGCCAATTTCCTTCTCAAAGGTGAGAATCAAACACTGTACTTTGTGCCTGAGAGTCAAACAACTTAAGTATTATACCAATCCCAACCATTAGCTGTATCAATTCTTTTTCATCCACTTCCTTTTTTTTCTTTTTGTTCTTGTCCCTTTGAGTTTTTTTTTTCTGTATTTTACCCTTTTACCAATATAATTTTTTTATTGTTTTCTAGTTTATGTCTTCTTTGTCACTTATTTCAGAGCCTTCTTCTGTATACTCTTTATTATTTTTTCTTATCAAATTTTTCTTCTAGTTCTACTACTGCTAAATTTATTCTCTTTGTTCATTTTCTTCTTTCTTTTTCTTTTTTCTTATTTTCATTTTTACAATACATCCATAATTGTCCAATTGTATTATATTTATAACATTTCAATTCACATATTTTGCATCATGTCCCATTTCCCCACACATTTAACATTTTATTTTATCACAGTTACTTATCAAATTCCTTCTTTTCCACAAAAAATGTTTTTGGTTGTCCTCAGTATTTTATTACATCCCATTCCCCTCCACATTTATCATGCTTGGTATATGTATATGTTTTCTCTTTCTGTTTTTAACACAATATTCCAACCCCATCCACCAGTCCATAAACCCCTTTTATCATAAACCTTTGCAATGTCCAGTACTTCTTTACACAAAGTTTTTAAATTTCCTTTAAAAGTCTCTCTTTCCACTTCTGTTTGAAATTGTACAAGAATTTTCTTTTTTGTTTCCCTATTAAATGCTTTCATCACATATAGATTCCATGAGTTGCAGTCTTTATTTTTTTTTCATTTTCTCCAAGAAAATTTTCCATTAAAAAGTATCAAATATATTGTCATGAAATGTCTCTTTATTAATAAGAGTAAATGCCCATACCACATATGCTTTTATACCCAAAGGCACTATTAAACTGCCCCACACTTCATATCTGTCTATTTCTTAGTCTTATTTGATTTGAATACTTACCATGTACTGTTATTTTTCATTTTCTTCTGTCTTTTTCATTTCTGCTACTCCCTTTTTGTCTTTTTTACTTTCTCTGCATATGATTTCTTTCACATCTCACCACTAATCTTCAGAATTGTCTCAGCATCCTCCTTTTGTATTCTCTCCATAATGTCCTCCCAGTAAACATTTCCTTCATTTCTGACTCATTGTGTAACACCATTTCTTTGAGTAAGTCATCCCACAACCCTCCCAACTGGAGGTTATAATTACACATCCAAAATCTGCTTACTCATCTCCATCAAACAGATTTCTTTGAAACATCTCCTCAGAATTCTGTACACATTCTCCAATTTCGAATTTGGCTTTATCCTCCATCTCTCTCACCATGTCATTATCTCCATCTCTTTCCATCTGCCTCCTTGTTTGTTTGGGCCACATCCATGCCTAGAATAGAAAGAGGAAATGCTCATGCAAAATGGGTCCCACTCACAGCAATGATGAGTAGGGGAAGTTCCCTGATGGCCTGACCAAACCTCTCTGTAGTATAAATGCCACCTCAAATTTACCTTGAAAACAAGCCATTAGCCTAGTTGGACTAGTAAATAAAAATAAAATAATCTACAGGGATGCATAAATGTTTTGCTGCTCATCAGTAGTTTATAAAACTGTCTGTAGTGTTGCCAATTACCAACATGCTGCACTTTTGTCATGAAAGGGACAGGGGCATTCCTCCTACATCATCCATGGAATAGTAAGTGTTACTTGAAAAGAGGTGGTGTCAGTTGTGGACAGAGCTCTCAAGTTTTCCCCAGTCTGTATATTTTGTGAGCTAGACACTGGAAGCAGTTTTGACATTTGATAAAAAATCCACTAAAGACTGGCCCTAGGAGAGAGCTTTGAGGAATTCCACAGTTGGCGTGGAATGGTGAGGATAGGATTCCTCCTATTTGTACCTGCTGTGCACAGCCATGTAGCCAATTGTTGATCCACATTCCTATGGCTTAATCTACCTTTAGATCCCAAGTTTATGTATGACTCTTTTGCAAGGTACAGTATCAAGCATTTTAGTGAGACTGAGGTAAACATCATACACAGATAAGCCTTCATCCAGGGTGATAGCCCCAGTTTCAAAGAACATTAAGAGGCTATGTATATAATACCTACCTTTTGACAAGACCAGTACTGGGTTAGGTCACAGAGAATGAGGTTTCCCTTGTCTCCCAGAATAAGTTTAGTAATAATTCTCTCAATCAGTTCGTACAATGTGCTTCTGAGGATCTTCTGTTTGTGCTTCAGTTTATTTTTATTTCACTGTAAAAATCCACTCCTCATTCTTTTCTACCTCCATTATAATGAAAGGTGCTCTTCATGACTTCATCTTGGTCTTTTCACTATTTTTCATCTACATCAGTAAAATACCGCATTACCCTCCTTACCTTCCTTTACTTCTTTATGAAAATTACTGTTCATTACTGTGGTGGTGGTGCTGCGGTAGTGTTGTCACCTCATAGCAAGACGTTGTCCTGTTCGATTCTCAGCTAGATCATCTTCTGTGTGGAGGGCATATGTGAATGGGGTGTGCCTTTGTTCAAGGTTGTGCGTCAGGGCTGGTAACCCGGTACGTAAAAATCCACTACCAATCATTAGCGGACCGGAGTTCTGCTGTGGCGACCCCTAACTGGAAAAAGCTGAAAGACACAAACAAACAAACTGTCCATTACCATTCCAGTCATCTTATTCACTACTAGAATAGTAACTTTAAACAGACTTTATGTCAATTATCCAATGGGTAAACAACATAAATTATATACACAACTCCTTCAAAACAAAAAACATGTTAGTAAACAATTAGTAATTGGCCCGGCCCTGATATGCAGCATTTATCAGATCATTTATGGAATACCACAACCTACCTGCATGCCACATGGTGCAACTGTAGAAGATACAACAATTCCTCACAATGAGAATTG
>NC_056726.1:720191269-720246269 GCF_019279795.1 Protopterus annectens
CAAACTGTGTTGAATAAATAGATGTTGACCATAAAAAATTTGTCTATATTTAGTGGTCACCTATTTTCCATTGAACAGACACAACATTGACATCTGTTTGGTAAACACCATTTGGTGGGCAGAAACACATGGTTGACATGTGCAAGAGATTGACAGTTCCCAGGTAGGGGAATGTTTCCTTTCCATTTTCCCAGGGATTGTGTGATCTCAGAGTTAATATACATTATTAGCAGGAGGTGTTGGGCAATGCCCTCCTACAAAACCCTTGTTGTTAGTTTATCCCTCTCCAGGGTAGCCCTTGAATCACATAATCTTGGTGTAGAGAGAGAAGGGGATCAAAATGCAGCAGTCTATTTATTGCTCTTCTTCAGGTTTTCAAGTCTGCCTGACATTACAGGATGCTAGTGACTTTGCAGTAACTCTGTTTTGAGCACTGATTAACAAGCCAGTGGTATACACTGCAGGCTTCCCATTGCATTCCTTTCCAGTTCTGACATTGTTCTGCATCCTTTAGGGGAGGGTGCCAAACTCTTGAGTTGTTGCACTTGATGAGATATTAAATCAAGGTCCCATCTGCTTCATTAGGTGCTAGTTCAAATAGATGCTAAACATGCCACAGCACTTATCAAAGAAAAAAAAATGTGTACAGAATTTTTTCCCTGTGTCCTAGCCAGATTTGCCCAACAATTTGAACACCCTCTTGGGTGTCTCCTGGAAACAAACAATGCTTATGGACTTATCCATGTCAACAAAAAATGAACACGTATTTTAAAATAAAAAAACTTCACAAACAAAATAGTAAAATGGAATGAGTGTGCAATCTTTGTGTCATACATGAATCATCATGGTCTGTATTATTAAAAGCTCAATTTGTGACTCATGGCTTTCTAGGTATCACTAAATTTGTTCTGTAAACCTATGCAGCCCAAGAGATTTTATGTACCACACCTGACCTCCATTTATTCTATATTAAAACTGAAAAGTATCATTAGGTATATAAGCTAAAGTATAATTTACGATATTTACAGAATATATAAACTACTTTAAGCTATAACAAATATATCTACATCTATTTCTCTATCTAGTGAGCTATCAATCTATTTATCAATCTGTCTGTCTATCTATATGCCTTGCTAGCTAATCTGTCTATCTGTACTGTGTAAGGGGTTACTGAAATTTTAGCAGATAAGGGTATGATTTATTTCAACGGATCTAAATGAAGTTAAAAATTATCATGTTTTCAGACATTATGAGACTTGTCCAAAGGGTCCAGAAAGATTATTGCTGCCAGCATTAATTAAGTAATGCTCTAATGCCCAATATTGTGGCAGTGATCATCCAAATTCGAGAAATGATAAAGCTGTACTAAGCAACAGCTCATTGAGATGTTTCTGAATTTAGCAATGATCTATTAGACCTAACCATGCTCATATTCCCACTACTAGCCTATGCAATACAGTTTCATAGGATGCACATGCACACAATATGCATGCACTCATACACGCACACACACACACACACACACACACACACACACACACACACACACACACACACACACACACACACAGCACAAACATGCACATGCATGCAGAAATTGTGATGCCTTCCTTCTAGATTCTCAATCCTGAGCAACTAACTGTTGAAACATTTTAATATATTAGCAAAAATATAATAAAGGCTGCCAGCACCCAATGAGGTGAATCCTCCGTGGCACAAAAGTATATGAAAAATAAAAAGAGAAAGATACCAATGGAGTGAAGCACAGCTATAAACTAAGATATCCAAACACAAACCAAGTCCAAGGCGATAAAAAATCCACAATTTATTGCAGAGACACAAACAGGTAAGCACTTTCGCATAGGAGCTTCATCAGACCAGATAGTGAACAAAAAACTGGCTGATATTTGTATAAGGCAGTTCTTACTCAAAAATGTCAATTAAATAATCAATCAATCAATTAATCAACCATTAAAAGCCAGAGTATACAAAAATATATGTAATACATCCATTATATATTATATATCAAAAATCTCAAAAAATCTTTGAATATATATATATATATATAATGTATGTATTACATATATTTTTGTATACTGTGGCTTTTAATGGTTGATTAATTGATTGATTAATTGATTGATTGATCTTGTCTGATGAAGCTCCTATGCAAAAGAGCTTACCTGTTTGTCTCTCTGCAATAAATTGCGGACTTGGTTTGTGTTTGGATATCTTAGTTTATAGCTGTGCTTTGCTCAGTTGGTATCTTTCTCTTTTTATTTTAATATATTATACTGTTAGTTTATAACTTATTCCAAGTAGTCTGTTCATAGCAAATGCATATATTTGGATTTTTAATCTGTTTGTTAAGTTGAAAGAGTTATTTTCAGTATTATACAAACATAAAAGAATGAAGTTAAACAAATGCACTCACATGTACTTCAGTATAGCTGTCCTTATCTGATTATGTGGTTTATAGCATCCAAGGAAATAAATGAGATAATATGAACTCAAGTGTAAAGGTTAATGGAAACTTGCCCTATAATCCTTCCCATTCTGTTTCAGATTCACTGCATATTATACTCTGTAATCCTTCCCAATCTGTTTCCGATTCATTGAATATTATACTCTGTAATCCTTCCCATTCTGTTTCAGATTCACTGAATATTATACTCTGTAATCCTTCCCATTCTGTTTCCGATTCATTGAATATTATACTCTGTAATCCTTCCCATTCTGTTTCCGATTCACTGAATATTATACTCTGTAATCCTTCCCATTCTGTTTCCGATTCATTGAATATTATACTCTGTAATCCTTCCCATTCTGTTCAGATTCACTGAATATTATACTCTGTAATCCTTCCCATTCTGTTTCAGATTCACTGAATATTATACTCTGTAATCCTTCCCATTCTGTTTCGGATTCACTGAATATTATACTCTGTAATCCTTCCCATTCTGTTTCCGATTCACTGAATATTATACTCTGCAATCCTTCCCATTCTGTTTCAGATTCACTGAATATTATACTCTGTAATCCTTCCCATTCTGTTTCAGATTCACTGAATATTATACTCTGTAATCCTTCCCATTCTGTTTCAGATTCACTGATTATTATACTCTGTAATCCTTCCCATTCTGCTTCAGATTCACTGATTATTATACTCTGTAATCCTTCCCATTCTGTTTCAGATTCACTGCATATTATACTCTAATAATTCCCATTCTGTTTCCGATTCACTGAATATTATACTCTGTAATCCTTCCCATTCTGTTTCAGATTCACTGAATATTATACTCTGCAATCCTTCCCATTTTTTCAGATTCACTGAATATTATACTCTGTAATCCTTCCCATTCTGTTTCCGATTCATTGAATATTATACTCTGTAATCCTTCCCATTCTGTTTCAGATTCACTAAATATTATACTCTGTAATCCTTCCCATTCTGTTTCAGATTCATTGAATATTATACTCTGTAATCCTTCCCATTCTGTTTCAGATTCACTGCATATTATACTCTGTAATCCTTCCCATTCTGTTTCGGATTCACTGAATATTATACTCTGTAATCCTTCCCATTCTGTTTCGGATTCACTGAATATTATGCTCTGTAATCCTTCCCATTCTGTTTCAGATTCACTGAATATTATACTCTGTAATCCTTCCCATTCTGTTTCTGATTCATTGAATATTATACTCTGTAATCCGTCCCATTCTGTTTCAGATTCACTGAATATTATACTCTGTAATCCTTCCCATTCTTTCAGATTCACTGAATATTATACTCTGTAATCCTTCCCATTCTGTTTCCGATTCATTGAATATTATACTCTGTAATCCTTCCCATTCTGTTTCAGATTCACTGCATATTATACTCTGTAATCCTTCCCATTCTGTTTCTGATTCATTGAATATTATAATCTGTAATCCTTCCCATTCTGTTTCCGATTCATTGAATATTATAATCTGTAATCCTTCCCATTCTGTTTCCGATTCATTAAATATTACACAGAGTGTATGCATTAAACTGAACTGGAATGATCAATACTAACACATTTTGTTATGATAAATGAAGTGGTACCAGAATGCACCTAACAACTAAAAGAAAGCGTTTTAATATATTTTATAGGGTAGCTTACCACAGAGATGCAGAAAAAATAAAAGACGCATACCGAAAGTTCAGTTTAACAGACTACAGTTTGTTATTTCTTATCAGCTGCAGAAATATTATGGTTTGGATTTAAACTTCCACACCCAAGTTGTATAGGAGTAGTTGGTGAGAAATGTGTGGACAGTCAGTACATGAATTTTGACATTAGAAAAATTTTACTAACAACAATACAGAGACAATAATGTGGGACTGTGTTTCATGCATCGCTACCTTTTCTACCTGTCTGCCTTCTAGCACCATTCTTTTGTAGCACAAATTTAAAGGCTCTCAGTTTGTCTTATGTTTAATAAAGGGCAAAAAGTTCATATTAAGCTAACACTCTACCTGGTTAATGAAATGTGTATAAATAAATGTTCAGCACTTGCTCAATAGATGTCCCATGCAAGAAACATACTAGGGTTAGCTCCTTGGTAAGGAATGGGCTGCAGATGCGGTGAGAAATTAAATCTATAGAGAACACCATGAATCCTTTTATGTGTAAGTGTAATAGATCTTAGCTTATGAAAGCTTTGTTTATCACAAGATCCTCATACTTAATTACATATATTGCCTAAGAGATCAAGATTCACAGCTGGGGAAAGCATGATGCCCATTATATGAGTGGAAAGGAAAGATTCAAACTGTGGGTAAGAGCAATAATCATACCTCTGTAGAACATTTTGCTTTCAAATTCTATAAAATAAAATTATGAGTTAACTGATAATTCTGCTGTGTGCCAATTACAAGTCCAGTTGAATGTGTGTGCCATTAGAACAGATGGTGTATAACCAGCCAGCACATTTCTAGCTGGGAGTAGATGATAGAAGACCAGTAAGTGTTGCTCCCTTCCCAGTACTTAGACATTTCAGAAGTAATTGTGATTCCTGGTGTGGAACTGGAAACATGCCACTCTTCTCTCCACATGAACATTGCAATGTTCAAGACCTAAAAGAAGCATTTCTTTGTAGGAGAGTTGCTGGCCATATGTACATACACATGTTTGTGAGTATTAGTCTTAGTATGTATGTTTCAGAAAAAAATGCATTGGGCAATAGTGCATCTACCAATCCTTGACAGAGAATTACTGCTCTTTGCGCATCTGCTATCATTAAAGCTGTTCATTTTCAGGTTGACCCTCTCTGAGTATGGCTGGGTCTATATTAGAATCTTGAAGGTTTAATGTTTCGAATCACTAAAGATCGGACTTTAGTGATTGAAACATTAAACCATCAAAATTGTAATATACCCTGTAAAAAAAACAAAACAAGTAAAGGGTGTTTAGGCAGGGGGCAAGCCCCCCTGTAACCCCCCACACCCTGCTACTTAAATATACCAACTCCGAGATCGCACGTTAATGGAGTATGGTGCGGAAAGGGAAGATTTCCCTTTCCTACACTGTAGCTCGATCTGGTAGTTGGTATACTTAAGTAGTGTGAGGTGTGGGGGGTGCAGGGGGTGCAGGGGGGCTTGCCCCCTGCTTAAACCCGTTAGGGTAAGTATTTCATGTTTAATTTTTTTTTTTTATTTTCGAAGTTACTGAACTTCAATAATATGGTGGCGACCATATTGTGTTCGATGTTCCGTAACTTTGAGATTATAATTTAGACCATATGGCTGACTCATTCAGTCATATATTAACAAGTTTGTAAATGCTTGTCCACTCATGCCCACGTTTGCACACCCCACACATAACTTACAGGACCAATGCCTTACTAATATTTCTGGGAAGTACGGCTAGACTTTAAAAGGCCCTTTATGGTCATTAACCTAGTACTGTCCTATGATACTATGATTCAATGATTATTTATACTAGGAATTCCCAATCTTCTGTTTCTGACCTCAAGGCATGACAGTCACTTTTTCTGGCTCTGTCACCTTTGTTTTGATTTCGGAAATGGGAAGTTTTGCCATTAGAGACTGTGATTATTTTCCTAGGTTTATAGGTGAGTACTAGGCTATGCGCCCTTGAAGGCCATTTTAAGCTTAGCTGTTTATCTCATTTAGTATTAAAAATTGTCCTGTCATTACCCCACATCTATATTTATAAACTGCCCATAAGATGGCAATTATTTGTGTTGTCATGTCATACAGAATTTATAGCAGGACCTTTCCGTGGGATAGACAGAATTAGGTGCTGCACCTGCCGATTAGTGGTACAGGAGCAGCCCTGGGGTAAATTTCCTATTGCCCATTCATAGATTATAATTGTCCTTGAATAAAGACAGGAATGAGCTTTGTCTTAAGTGGAGAGGAAGTCTGTTCCAGAAAAGTGATATCCTCTGACAAATGTGGCTGTCCCTGTGCCAGTCCCTCCATACCATTCGGTTTCTGTTGCAGAAAATGTTTAGATCACTGGATCAAATATTTCTGGTACTATCTGAATTGTAGGTCCATGAGTACTGGGTCAGAAAAACCCTTATATGCTAGGCACACGTCCCCTCTCAGCAGTCAGTAAGAGCCCAAGTATAGTGACAGTGCTTTAAGGCAGTCCATGTAGGACAGGTGTTTTAGGCCTTGTATTCCCTTTGTGAGAAACATCTGAGGTCATTCAAGTTGTTGCATGTGCTTTGCCAGCTACATGCCAACGGGGACATTATAGTTGATGAATGGCTTTATGAGGGGTGAACAGAAGGGGTAATTACATATTTGGATCTAGAAGCTATCCCTCTCTTTATAAGCTGAGCAGTATAGAAGGATTTCCTTACCACAGTTGACACATGTTGATCAAATGATAGGTCACTGTTCAAGTCCTGAGCACTGGGCCAGCTTTTAGGGTGATACTTATTTATTGCAAACAACAAGCAAATATAAAATTCTGTGACAGTTATGAGCTCTCCTCCATACAGCGATCATCTATACTCCCAATGAAAATAACATAAGAATTATTTTCTTAATAAGAAGTATTTCATATTCATCTAGCTCTGTCTCTGTCTCTGACTGTGTCCTTCACACACCAAGTAAATGCTAAAAGAGCATTATGCCCACTGATAATGTTGCCACCTTTTTAATCACCAATCTTAATATAAAAACATTCAACTCTGATGTCAGTGTGTTTGATCTTATTATTCGTTAGCTGCAGTAAATTACAAAATATCTGAGGTAAAATCCAATTCTTCCATAAGGGTATGATCGCTCAACTTTTTTTTCTTCTGTACTATGTGCAGTGTTATGAAAGAAGGGCGAGAGTGAGACAGTCTCTCCTTACAAATCCTCAGCTAGAGAACGTGACCAGTTTTTAAAGCAAGGTACATTGGTTGCTCCTAGGCTTTGCATTCTCCATGAAGATAGAGCCGGACAAATTGGAGCACTATCATTTCCTGAAAACGTTTCACTGAACTATGCAGAATCAGAAGGAATTCCATTAAGTCAATGTAACCTATCCTGGGATGTTCTGAACTTGATGTGGATTATATTTCGCTGTGTAATACAGACATACCTCTCACCTATCTAGATTTTCTCAGAATGTGTAGATTTTTGCCTCATTTTTTTGGCCTTTTTCTCATAACATTTCTTGCTTTCTTGCAAATCATTGGGATGATCTAAGAAATGAAGTCACTAAATAGTGACATACATTTGAGTGTCATACTTTATATCCTTCAGAAAATGCATGCTAACACAAATAAATTTATTTTAGCAGCTTTCTACGTTTATACGAGTGATATTTAAAATCTGTCCCTATTTTTGGTCCTTTGTCCTCCCTATTACATCAAGCTTTGTCCAGATTTCTTAAGCTAAGAGGTTGAGAGGTATAAATATTGATGCCCCCCTCTGACATGGAGGGTCACAAGGTTGTCCCACTCTATGCTCTGAAGTCATTCTGGAGTCATTACACTTCAATAAAATATTTCCACACAATCTGTATTTTGACTGGGGTAGAGAAGCAATCAATGTCAATTTACAGGCTCAGTTTGAGAAAATACTTTGAAAACATACACTGAAAAAAGAGAGAGTGAGAGGCAGAGAAGAATGAAGGCGTTCAGCTCTCAAAGTGACTTGTCCAAAACCTATTGGAGTACTGTTACGGAATTAATAGAAAATAATGCTGAGGGAATGTAATGACTGGCAGTCAAGACATTACCTGGAAGTCTGACGTATGCAACAGGGGCTAAATGAAACAAGATATTTTTCAGAGGGATGTGTACACTCGACTGCAGTTGAGTCTTCAAGAAAATCAAATGCAAGGTGCCACAAATACATACACATAGAAAACATGCCTCCTGCTGCATTATGGTCCTGGTGTATGGAAGGAGATTTGGGAGTCACTGCAACAAAGAATTTTTGTAGTGGCAAACATTGGCAGGCCACAAAGCAACCCAATTTAGGTGAGAAAAATATTTGTAAGATTTGGAACGTAGGTACTTCAGGGGGAGTTCCTGTTAGATATACTTTGTGGCCGTCTAAGTTCCTGACAGATATTTGTTGTAGAACTCCATACTCAAGTATATATAATTTAAAGGTAAGCACAATATTCCAAACAATCCATATTGTCATGTCTGTTTTGAAACAGAGACAGCTTTGGTAAATTATTTATTGAAATTACAACAGAATGGGAATACAGCTTCAAGGGCAGACTTTGGATTTGTGGAACTTGCTCAAAATAGTAATGGGGCATTACAAGTGCTTTTCCATACAAGGACATTATCAGACTCTGACATCAGAAATTCATTTTAGATTATCTGAGCAAGCAGTTGAGAAAACAGACAAAAAGAGAATTTGTAAGGAGGGTGGGAATTAAACATCAAAGCAGTGCATGTAGAAAAAAAAAGTATTACATGTTGAAAATGTGCATGTGATTTAAGGGTGAGGGGCTTTTGTAAAAGACAGGGACCAAATCCTGAAATGTTACATTTACCATAAAGAAGATCATGTAGCAAGAACATGTGAAAATAACTCTTGTGCAACTTGTAGAAAAAGGTGCCTTGATTATGTAGTTAGATGAATTTATGGGATACAAGAAGAAAAGAACAGATATGGTTCATTAACATGAAGAAACAGAGGAAATAATGTAGCAATAGAAAATATTGACGAATGCACTGACCCTTGCATTTGCCATAGCTTGTGGTATGAACATACTTGGAGATGTTGATGCCTCACCAGGGAGGGGTGAAGGCCCCTGTCAGACAGGCAACCATATCTGACCCCCCTGTGCACCACAGAGAAGTTGCTAAAATGGTTAAGAAAGTGGTAATATAACAATTTTGGTAGAAAATTAAGTCAAAATGTGGATATGGAGGAGTCAGATTGCATGTTGTCATGGAAAGTGGCATAACATGCAGATAGCTGTCACTGTTCTATAATTATAACATCAAAGTAATCTGTCTTTGGAGTCCAAATGGCTACAGCTGTTAGAATAAAAATGGAAATAAAAGAAGGCATATAGGATAGTAGAAAATGGGAAAAGAGAAAGCAGAGGGAAGTGCATGCGGCTAACACTGGAGGAGTGCAAGAGGGAGAGGTGGGTAAAATGTTTCTGTGAGCCATGGACCACAGTAAGGTGGTCCACACAGCCTATCTAGACCTTGCCAAGGCTTTGACACCATCCCCCACTCTGGAATCATAGATAAACTTACTAAGTTGGGCATTAATCCCTATGTCACCCAACGGGTTGCTAAATGGCTTACTGATAGAACCCACACTGTAAAAGTAGCCGACTCCAAATCCAGCTCCAGACAAGTGACAAGTGGAGTACCTCAGGGTTCAGTCCTGGGGCCGCTCTTGTTTGGCATCTACTTCTCTGAAGTACAGGTCAACACTAAGGGACTCTGGCTAACAAAGTTTGCAGATGACTGCAAACTGGGAGCCATTATTGAATCTCCAAATGATGTGGATACTCTACAAAAGGGCCTTACAGAAACAGATGCTTGGTGCCAGAGCCATGGGCTCAAGCTCAATGCCAAGAAATGTATTGTCATCCCTTTGGGAAAAAACATGTATCCATGAATTACCATATAGGTGGCAGTACACTAAACACAGAAAGTGTGATAAGAGACTTAGGGACACAGGTGGACAGTGGTCTCACCTTCGATAACCACATTGCCACAACAGTCAGGAAATCCTTCTATGTGGCACACCTCATCACGAAGGGCTTTTCATCCAGAAAAAAGGAGGTCATTGTCCCACTGTACTCATCCCTCATTAGACCCATTATAGAATACAATGCCCCATTTGGTATGTACCTCTCAAGACATCTGCAATAACTGGAAAGGCCTCAGAAATACCTCACTAAAAGAATCACAGGCCTAAAGCAGATGCCCTATGCTGACCACCTTAAAAAACTCCAGCTATACTCTGTCGCATATCATCTACTCAGAGGCGATCAATGCTTAACATACAAGGCCATGTAAAACCCAGAGCTGTTGGACATGCTACACTTAAAAAAATCCCAATCCCTCAGAGCTACACGGTCCAGGGATCTAAACCTTGTCATCACAATAAACAAAACATGTTGGAGGGATAGGTTCCTGACCCAGAGACTCCCCAGACTCTGGAATAGATTGCCCATACATGTCTAGCAGAGTGCCTCTTTGGACCTCTTCAAGAGGAACCTTGACGATTGGATGGGAGAAAGGAAATTCACCCCAGGGATCACGTCAGTCGCCCTGCTAGACAGGGGTCCAGGAAAGTAAATAATGTGGGAAGAAATAGGAGGGAATTGTTATGGCTAGGCTTGTATAGGCCCTAGGGCTGATAGCCTAGTACCAACCTATGAACCTATAAACCTGTGGACTAGACCCCTTTTCTTTATAAAGAGAAAAGACACAAGGGCTAAGGTATGCAGGGGAAAACTGGGGGTAGAAAGAGGGACTAGGATAGTTGGGCGGTGGCATACACACAAACAAACACAATACAGTGCTAACAAATATGTGTGTTTTTTACACCCATAGTTAGGATGAACAGCCTACTAAGTACTATTGAGAGCTGATGGCAGCTGGTAGATGATGGTATGGATGACATCACCCTCCAAAGTCTGATGATAGCTGCCTGCTACTGCTGCAGATCTGCAGTCTGATGTAGAACAGCTTCAGTGCAGTCAAAACATTGGTCCAGTTAACAGTACACCTTCTCTGAAAACAGTTCACACAGCTTTGATCAGTGTACAGGGGGTCAGATATGGTTACCAGTCTGACAGGGGGCTTTACCCCTTCCTGGTGAGGCATCAACATCTCCAAGTTCATTCATACCACAAGCCATGACAAATGCAAGCGTCAGTGAACTTGCCCAAGCTTCCTCTTTATCAAGTTTACCTGCATGGTGGAGACCAAAAATGAAGATCACAAGTTAAACATGACATTGAAACATAGTGAACTTTAAAACCATAGTAAACCCACGTATCCTGTTTTGCAACCATTATTCTCTCCCTCTTATGACATCTCAGCCTTTTAACATGTATCTCTTGCTTAGCTGAAAAATAAAAGAGCGTACAGTAAAATTATAAAAGTGATACCTAAGCAAGCATTAAGTAGATTAAAAAAACACACTTTAAAATACCTCTCTGGTTGAGCTGTCTGCAAGACTTCCTCCCTTTCCTGCAGGACTTCTGACTGGTGATGACTGAAGTCACTATAATGGTGTCTCCAATGCTCTGTAGACTTTTGAATTCAAGTGATTTTACTTGATTTCTGTTCAGGGTCATATCAGGTATCCACCTTTCTGAAGGGGGACATCATAATGACCCAGAAGTCACTGCCCAGGTTCTTTGTGAAGGAGATAAAGAAATATATTTGCTTTACACACCATGTAGATCTGTGTTTCTTGGTGCGATCAGCCATCTTTGCCAATGTGATGCTAAATACTAAGTACAATAGTAGATGGTACACCATTACCAATGCAGTATATTAACAGGTTATAAGATGGTGCTGTTATTGATCACAGTAATATCACAGATCACACTAAAGTAAAAGTGGGTTTCCCAGAGATTTTTCAGCAGTAGATAGCAGGATTACACTAGTAAGGTGTAGACTTTCCATTCTGACAATGCTTCCATACAACAGGACCATAATGCAGCAGGAGGTATGTTTTCTATGTGTATGTATTAGTGGCACATTGTATTTGATTTTCTTGAATGCTCAACTGCAGTAGAGTGTACACATGCAGTTAATGTGTGTTAAAGGGCTGTATTATACTATGCTAGCAATCTGTATTAACAGTTTACAGTATGCATGTGTTCCAAGTGTAGTTGTGTGGGTTAATAGACTGTTGCTTCTGTCTACCCTAATTGCCACACTGTTGTTATACGCACCCCTTCAGGAAATGTTCTGTGGGTTGGGGAAAGGCAGTTTTAACATGCTATGTCAGCAGACCCTTGCATAGGCTAAATCACAATGAATGGTGCAACAAGTAGCATGCTTACTTTTAGTGCAGAAGGTTGTGGGTTCTATTCCAACATTAGATAGATCAGTAGCTGAAACTTTAGTGCTGTACTTCTGAATGCATTGCCCTTTGAATACAATGTTAAACTGAGGTCCCATCTGCTTGAGTTGCTGGTAGCTCAGCAGGATGTAAAACATCCCATGGCACCTATTGAAAAGAGTAGAGGAAGTTCCCCAATTATTTGTCCAAATTCTATTTTGGAGTCTCTACTTAAAAGAGGCACTAGCCTAGTAGGATGTGATAAAAAAGGATAAATAAATAAATAAATCCTGTCAAGATTAGTTATGTGCTACAACAGCACCCCTCACAGTACTTGCATTCAAAGAAAACATTCCTCTGTGGAATGGGCACTTTCCCATTGCCTGTTGATATATAGGTTCATAGGTTCACAGGAGGTTACTAGGCTAGCGGCCCTAGACCATTTATAAGCTTAGCCATGTTAATCCTGGGTTGCACCAATTGTCCTTGGTTAGATGGACATACTTTACAGATCAGCATCAACTACCCCTGTCCATGAGGGACATAGTGTCAGGTATACATTGGAGCATGGCTGGTGGGAATAGGGGGTTAAATTTGCACCAAATTTGTCAGCTAGCAGGTTGGCAATTTCTTCCAGTATAGTGTGAGTGGTACTATCAACTACCAATTCGGCACATAGCCGGGCACTCCCTTTTAGATTTTGGATGTAGTTAAAGAATGCCCTAGGATTGTACTTGGCTAGGGATGCTATTTTAGCTTCATAATTAGCTTCAGTGGACTTTACAAGACTTCTGATTTGCTTATTCACTCTGTGGGAGGAATTCTTCCTATGCAGAGGCAGTTGCCTCTTGTTCTTGGACATCAGTTTCTTCCTTTTGTTATACAATCTGTTTATACTAGATGTCCACCAAGGTGGTTTGTTTTTTTTGGGAGGGTCTGATTTTAATCCGGTCAGATATAGCCAAGTTTATACAGTTGCTAAGATGATTCTACAGGGCATTTGTGTACATCTCTGCATAGGAGTCAATATTGCCTGTGATTGCAGGGGTATAAAACTTTTTATAACATCACTTAGTAGGCTGTAGTTTGCTTTGGAGACATTCCTTATTTTTTTTTTGCTACTTGGGGGGGTGTGGGGTCCAATAGTAACTTTGAATGAGACTGACATATGGTCCAACCTTACCAGGGAGGGCATCACAAAGGGGCAGTGCAGTGTCCACCCTTGTTGGTGAGTACTATGTCAAGGACATTAGAGTTCCTTGTATGGGTTCAGACTATCTGTTCCAGAACATTTGCACTGATAAAAGCCAGGAAGCTCTGGGTGAGCATGTTTGAGCTCGTGTATGTTACCCAGTCAATGGAGGGATAATTGAAATCTCCCATGACTAAGGTGTTGGGCTGTATGGTGAGTGACTCCAGTAAGTCCAGGTAGGCACTGTGCTTTTCTTGGTTCATAGAGGGGAACTGTAGCTATCAATGATGTGGTAGGATGTTTTTCCTGTAATTAATCTGGCACAAAGTAGTTTGAGAGAGTCATAATACTTGACCAGTCTTGAGGTGCACTTGGCTTTAATGAAGATGGATACACCTCCCCCTTTGGTTCTTTCCTGCTCATTCTGAGGTCTGAATGTGTGGAAGGCATTGTAGCTTTGCACAGCTGGGATGCGTTCATAGGTTCATAGGTTCATAGGTGTGTACTAGGCTAATAGCCCTGGAGCTTTTACAAGCCTAGCCCATAGGATTACCCTGGCATCCCACCACCTGACCTTAGTTCCCAATGCCTCTGTCGAGTAGAGCCACTGGAGTAATCCTCAGTGAGAATTTTCGATTTCCCATCCACTCATCAAGATTTATCTTGAAGAGGGCCAGTGATGAGCTCTATTTGACATGTATGGGAAGTCTATTCCATAGCATGGGCAGTCTCTGGGTTATGACCCTGTCCCTCCAGCACATTCTGTTGATTGTGGTAATGAGACTGAGGTCTCTGAAGCATGTGGTGTGCAAGGATTGGGATCTATTTAGATGTAGCATTTCTCACAGAGCTGGGTCCGGTATGGCTTTCTAAGTCAAGCAGAGATCACCTCTAAGTAGGCGATATGAGACAGAGAATAGTTGGAGTTTTTTGAGTCTGTCATAGGTTCATAGGTTCATAGATTAGTACTAGGCTAACTGTCCCTGTGGGCCATTTTAAGCCTAGCCAATTACCCCATGTGAGAATCGAACCCTGCACCTTGGGTCTGTAAGGTGAACACCTTAACCATTATGCCAACCCCCAACCCCCTCCATATAGGACAAGTGTTTAAGGCCTAGGATCCTCTTTGTGAGGTACTTTTGCAGCCTCTCCAGCTGTTGTAGGTGTCTAGTGAGGTACTAATGAGGGAAGAGTAGAGGGAGACAATGACCTCTTTCTTCCTGGATGCAAAACCCTTAGTAATGAGATGTGCCACATAGAAGGACTTTCTGACCACAGTGGCAATCTGGTGGTCAGTAGAGAGGTTGCTGTCAACCTGTGTTTCCAGATCTCTTATAACACCTTCTATGTTCAGTGGATTACCATCAATGTGGTAATTCATGGGAACTGGGCTTTTTCCAAAGGGGATGATGATACATTTTTTTGGCATTGAGATTAAGGCTATGGTTCTGACACCAGTCGTTGGTCTCAGTGAGGCTTTTCTGTAGGATGTCAACATCACTTGGGGAGTTAATAATAGCTCCCAACTTGCAATCATCTGCGAACATTGTAAGCCAGAGTCCCTTCATGTTGGCCTGGACTTCAGAGAAGTAGATACCAAACAGGAGATGACCCAGGACCGAACCCTTTGGGACTCCACTTGTGACTGGTCAGCAGTCTGACTTGGAGTCAGCTACTTTCAAACTGTGGGTTCTATCTGTGAGCCAGTTTGCAACCCACCTAGTGATATAGGGGTTGATGCCTAGCTTAGTGAGTTTTTCTATGATTCCCAAGTGGGGAAAGTATCAAAGGCCATGGCCAGATCAAGGTAGGCTGTATGAACCACCCTGCCTTCATCCACTGCTCTGGTGAATGACTCAAAGAAATCGACCAAGTTGAGCAGGCATTATCTACCCTTCACAAAACCAAAGTGTGTGGGATCCAGAGTTTGGAGATTCCCTATATCCTTGTTTATTATGTCCATGATGATGCATTCCATAGCTTTGCATATCAGACTCATCAGGCTAATTGGGTGATAGTTCCCAGGGTCTGAAGTCGCTCCTCCTTTGTGGAGAGGGATGACTGTAGCAGTGCACCATTCAGTAGGGCCAAAGCCTGAGGTGAGGCTGTGATTGAACAGGACACACAGGTGAGGTGCCAGTTCAGTCTGTAGTTCATGTAGAATACAGCCAGGGATATTGTCATGTCCCATAGAAGCTGTATTCTTGGCCTTGGACAGTGCTGTTTTAAGCTATGTAGCAGTAATGCTGGCTGCCTGGCAATCTACTGGTATTGTGATTGGTCCTTTGGGGGGAGAGGGGTAAGGTTGGCACTGAATCTGTCAGTCAGTATATTGGCAATATCTGTTGGCTCAGTATAAGAGATACCATTGTGCAGTAGCTCAGAGCAAATCTGCGTATTGCCGTGAAGATTCTTTACATAACTATAGAAGGCCTTATGGTTGTCTTTACTGTCTGCTGCAATTCGGTTTTCATAGATAACTTTAGAGGATTTGATGCAAGATCTCAACTTTCTGTTGAGGCTGATAAGGGAGTTTTTCCAGTCCTGGGACTTCACCTTATTCCGCATCAGTTTCCTCCTTCTGTTGTAGAGTTTGTTTATGGCAGGGGACCTCCAGATTGGCTTCCTTTTTTTGGAGGAAAGCGACTTGGTTCTATTGGGTATGGTGAGATCCATGCATTTGTGTACATGTTCGTACAGTGCATTGGGCAAGTGTATTGGTACATGAGTAGTTTTCCCAGTTAATAGAGGGATACTTGAAGTCGCCCGGTATAAGAGTGTTAGGTTGGACCCTGATATTCTCCAGGGTGCTTAGGAACATGGAGTGTGAGTCTTGGGACATGGTTGGGGACCTATAGCAAGCTACTATCTGAATCACTGTCTTACCCAATGTTAGCTGCACTTGAAGTGTCTGTGATGCGTTTTGTTAGGCTACCAGTCTGGAGGAGTGTGTATCCTTTATAAATATGGAAAAAACACTGCCTTTGGAGCTTTGGTCCAAGCTCTGGGGCCGAAAGGTGTGGAATGAGTTATACCCTGGTAGTGCAGGGGTGCTTTCTGCTGCCTTGAACCAGGTCTCTGATACAGCAGAAATGTCAATGCTCTCCATTTTAAGGAGTGCTTTGAATGAGTGCATTTTGAGATTTAGACTTCTAGCATTGAGCAGCATGACCCACAGATTGCATTTGTTTGTAGCTGTTATGGTTGTAATTTGATCTTTGGAACACCACCTAAAAAAGGCACTACAGGGGTGGTAAGAGCCTTGGCCAGTATCTGGAATCCCAGGGGTGACAGATGTAGGCCATCTCTGGCAAAGCATCGAGGTCTGTCAGTCATGTCATCCCAGGTAGACAGATATGGATCTCCTTAGAATGACACAAGAAATGTAGCCAATTGTTGAAATCAATCATTTTCTGCATCATTCTGGGTGATGGTAGGATTCTGCTCAGGGCAAGGGTCATACCTGCCTGGGTTACATAATCCGAGAGCTCCTCCATGTCTCTTTTCATGTAGTCCAGGGAGGTACATCTCAGGTCATTCACACCCACATGTACAATGGCAGAGTCATATTTGTACCTGTTGTTGAGGGACCTGAGTGCGTGCATTATGTGGTGGATCCTGGCACCTGATAAAGCAGCTAACTGTTACTTTCTCCTTATTCAACCTAGTGAGTGGGACATCAGTGTACCTTACTATCGAATCACCTATGACTAGTGTGTTAGGCATGCTGTTTTACCTTAGGGGCTTTGGTTGAGTGGCACACTGTTTAGGAGAGTTATGTATCTTGTGATTAGTGTTGTGTTGTGGTGGTCGAGTGCATTTCTGCCTTGGAGGTCTCTGCTGTTTGGGTAGATTTTTATTTAGAGCCTCCATGAAGGTGGGTGTGTGGTTGGTGTTTTTATGTGACGGTAGTGCTGGTGTGTGTGTTCTGCAGGGCTATGTGTTCCATGTGGTGTGGTGCAATTGTTGACCTTCTCCTCTTGACCAGCTACTCCGGTCTTGTCTGGAGAGTGCGTGGCTTCCAATTTGGATATATAAGTGCATCTCTCGCAAGTCTGAGCATTGGGAGGCAAGAGGAGAGGGTTGCTGGTGTACATGAGGCAGTTGCTAGATTGCCTCAGGATGCCCACATTCACCAGGTTAAAAGGAGAAAGCACAGGGAACTGACCTTTAGACATGCCCAGAGGGGTGGGCATTAATAATAAGTACTGGAACCATTTCCTTGTAGAACATTTAGTCCTGGTAGCACTTTTGTGCACTACAATAATTGCTACAAGAAGTCTGGTAAAGTGCTAGACTAATAAGCTAGTAAAAGTGCAGGTGAGGAGAGAACTAGCAGATCTAAAGAAAAATTGAAGAGCAGACTTTGGCATCACTCAAAAGCTTACAAACAGTCCTGGATATAGCAAGTTTGTATCTGGACTAGACTGGTTACAGGAAAGGCAGGAAAAGCACAAACACAGGCTTTTAAACCAGAACGTTGAAAGAGATGGAAAAACTGCCAAAACGGCCAATAAACTGCAATTTCTGGGCCAGAAACCACTCATCTTGTGGTAGATAGGCTACCTAGTGCTTACCACTCTCAGTGATAAGCTAGAATGCTTCCCTCCAACACAGAAAAGCCTGGGGGGTCTCAGAAGCTTGCAAATAGTCCTGGATACAGCATGTCTGTATCTGGACTAGACTAGTTACAGGAAAAGCAGGAAACAAGCTTAGAATTTTTTTTTACAGAAAAGCAGCTAAAACAGAACTAAAAACAATTCAAGTGCAGTGCAAGCTAGCACACTTGAGTGTGTAGCAATATTAAAGCAAATACAGTTTAAATAAATGCAAGTTATTCAAACTGTATTCTGAACTGAAATCAGTTATTATTTTATTCTACTCTGAACAGTTAAAATTCCCAAAAAATATACTTATCAGCTGAGAAGCACATTCAGTCAGAACACAGGGAGATTTTTTTTAATAAACTGGAAAGGGAGAAAGCAGGAGCAGAAGATAATTCAAGGTTAAGAACCTAAGTGGGTTGTGAAAAAATTACATGGAGCTGCTTACTGCTTGGTGTGATGGATTTGAAGTGTTCTTAAGACACTCAGTTTTGCTGGCTGGATTTTGCTAAAATTCAAAGTCTGGTTATATTTGCATTCACAGTCTGTTGCATACAGAAACTTGCAGAATATACACTGATGAGAGAATATACTTTGCAGCATCAACTTTAGAGAGCAGTAACAAATAACTTTTTATAATAAACCAAACGGAACAACGTTGCAGTTTAAAGTACTGTTCCAACTTTACTTCTCATATAGTACAGATGATGTGAGAGATACAACATTTACCTTAGGACAAATGAGTCCCTACCATACCTCTAACATAACTGGATTTATACAGCTCTTTATATACAGTTTTAGTCCTCCTGGTATTCTATTTTGGAGAATTGCTTATCCTGTAGAAACAATACTAAGCTTCCTTGTTTAACAATGTCTTGTAAGAGACCATCTTTTCTGACAGTGTGAACATCCTGTATTCTATTTGGATCTTTGTACAAAAACATCTGTTCTTGTGCCAATGCTGATAGTCATATCCTGTTTTCCATGCAGAAAAACATATTTTTGAAGAAACACATTGTTCTGACAGTGTGAACATCCTGTATTTTATTTAGATCTTTGTATAAGAACATCTGTTCTTGTGCCATAACCTGTTTTCCATGCAGAAAAACATATTTTTGAGGAAACACATTGCCACAGTGTCATTGTCCATTCTTTAAAAGCAGATTTTGCATTTTTGCTCTTGCATACATCCTGTTTTTAAGTCTGTAAGGGAAAAATGTCCATTCAGCAGATTCCTTTTCCAAGCCATGGTAATTTAGTATGACTGCTGATCACATATTACTAAACTCTGTTTCTGCATTTAAGCAAGCCTTTTCTTTCAGCATATTTACAACATAATTAATTTCAGACTAATATTCATAAAATCTAACAGGTTGGCCTTCTCAAATGTTCTCGCTGTATTAGTTAGAATGAGCTAATGACACTAAACTGGGAGGAGTGTCTCAGATCAAATTTACAGTAGGGGTGGGCAACTGCAAAAGCCACCAAGTAGAAGAACAAGGCACAAATAGTGAGGGAGGGGTGGGAAACTATTACAGCTACTAGCTACACTATTAGGTAGAAAACACTACAGAAATGTTTATCATAGCAGGAAAAACAGCAGTGAACCACTAAATGAAAGTTTTAAACAGATAAAGGCAAAAAGAGACTCTAGAGAATGCTTTTAACTGTAAACAAATCAGTTATATGATACTTGACTAGAGCACAGAAATCTCACAAAAATGCACAGAAAAGCACAGATAGAGCACTCACAAACAAAAAATACAACTCTCAGTATGAAAAAGCAGTTTACAGTTAAGTAATTCAGTGAAAATGCAATTACAGTAATGAAACACTATCTAGCAATGAAAATGCATTAAAACAGTATAAAACAGTACACACATGCAGTAAAACAGTAAAAAAAGCTTTATAACAGTGCAAAATGTAGTACATTAGCTGTATTGCACAATTATAAGTGTTAAAGAAGTGCAATTCAATGGAATGGTGTCTTTCAGCTTTTCCTGGTTAGGGGTTGCCACAGCAGAACTCCGGTCCGCTAATGATTGCAGTGGATTTTTACTGTGCTGAGTTGCCAGCCTGATGCCCAGCCTTCAAAGAAGGTACACCCATTCATGCATGCACCTACCTACATGTCTCCTACATGAGTAGATTTTGCTATGCCCTCATATCCTCATATTAATGCATTTATATATTTCCTGTGCCTGAAAAGAAGACACTATGTCCACAAAATGGGAAGGACATATGCCTGAAATTTAATTTTTGCTGCAGACATTGTGCCAGTACCTCTGGCATCAACTTGGTAAAAGTGGCTTATGCCAACTCTGGAGGGGCTAGGTTTGGCAGTCTACAGCACAAGATGTCAGTGGGCACAATCACACCATGTCTGATTGTTGATGGATGACTGACATTCTCAACTCCGCGTTTCAGAGGGAACATACAACTACATAGCAATGATCTGCCACTTGGGGTCACCCTCCAGGGTCTATAAAATTAGAAGAAGTGGAGGAGATCCTTGACATAAGAGGAGGAAGAATTGTAACTGAATTGATATCAGTTGAAGGTATGGATGTTAGAAGAATCCTAGTTCATCCCACCTGTATCTCAAAGGGAGATGGACCGGAAGTGTACACATGCAACTAGTTCAAACACTGGGTGTATCCTTAACAAAATGGCATGATGCACTTTTCTTTTCATAGGCACATTAGGACTGCAGCAGTGAACTGGCATTAGGGAGAGTAATGTCAAGTGATAAAGAGTCTGATGCCTTTAAGCATGCATGTGTTAAGATCATCCTTGTAGCATGTATTAATGTGTTCACTTATGGTATTGTGTAGGTTATGCCTTCACAGATATAAGCAGTGATGAGCAAGTGGCAGCAATGGAGCACTGGACAAGGGACTCATATTGATAGATTTGCAGGGTATTCCAATGATAGGGTGATTGAAGGTCATGTGACAGCCTGAAAACACAGTGATACTTGTGTCTGTATCACTCTTGCCTGATGAGCTACCCTCCTCAGAGAGTGTGACTACAGCAGACATGCTGAACAGCCTCTGGCTCTCCTGTCAGACTGTATACCATCCTCTGTAAGAGAGGATACCATTTGGGTCTCACCAGTGCCTGAACAGCCACTTCTGAGGTGCATATACTTCTTCTGTGAACAACCCACCCTTAATCCAGCAACAGAGGGTTGCCCAATGCCATCAACAGCCACAGCTGTCCCTTGATATTCGTGTGACAATGGAAATAATTTAGCAGTTGTGCAAGAATGGTATTGAGGCACAATGTACTGCCTAACTGTCTACAATGGAATTGGAAAGTGAGTTTCACTGGCATTTATAATGATGCTGGTCAAGCACATCATGAGTTTTGTGTAGACATGGACTTCAGATACCAGAAAATACGTGGTCCACTAATGTCTACCTTCAGTCAATACCTCCATGGATAGCATGTTAGTAGCACCATGTCTGGGCACATTGCCACTGCTGTCAGTGGAGGCAAAAAACACAGAGTGGCTGTCTACATGGGACCTTGCAGAGTGCGGAATCAATAGCTTTGTCAGAAGGCTTGACACCCCTTGTAACAGGTGGTGATGAGTAACTACCTCCAGGAGTACAGTTACTCAGAAAAATGATTAATCTATGTCTGGGTCTCAAAGTAACACACCATCCCTTGCTATGGGTAACCCCAGGCCTTGCCCCCTCACAGGAGTGACACCAGGTTAAGGTCATACAGTGTCTTCCCCTACCTGTCTAAGGAGGAAATAATCCCTTACACTGTTTATGAGACTAGCTATTGCAGCTTCAGCCTGAAACCCCTGTGACATATTTCCTCATCCACAGTTTCTGTGTACAGTCTAGAGTTACTATGTCCTATGAGCCCTGAGCAAATGATGATGGCTATGACCCACAAAGGTTTCCTTCTGTGTTGTATTGAGCTAATGTCTGATGGACATGGGGCCCAGAACATGTGCTTAAAAGCATGGGATGAAAGAATCATTGCAGATATTATGCTTGGTCTGTATCACAATGTCAGCACTACTATAGTATTTTGACTTTCACTGTCTGCTGATGGTTTGTCAGTGAATTTTGCTACATGTTGCTATTTTCAGACTCTGCCACTGGAGTGTCTAAGATGTGATGTAATACAGATACATACTCCGGATATTTCTTCTGCTTCCACACCACCACATTATGCATGCTGCCACCATCTTGCTGACTGCCTCTTGGGAGTATTGTAATGCCTCACTGGAAGTCTCAAGACAATGAAACCATTTTTTCCATGAACTCAAACACCCACTATATGTGGGCAAGCACAATGTGATATCATATCTCTGCCACACTTTCAGGGCTGTGCACCGGTGTTATGAGCCTTGATTCAAGGGGTAATCAGCATCGCCTGCAAAACACAACACACAACTTTTTTTTTTGGGGGGGGGGCCCAAATGGCTAGTGTATGTTAACATGGTAATTTAGACAGATAACACCCACAAGCAAAATGACCCTGTGAAAAGTATTTATGCCAAAAGTGAATGTACTAGTCAGATGTGTGCCATGGATGGCAATCATATAAACTGTTTGCCACACAAACATATTGGAAATAATCCCTCTACATCACTGAATACCTGCTAGTTCACAGAATAGTAGATATTCCTGTTAATAAACCTTTGTGACTGTGGTCCAGGTGTGATCTTTATTGCACATGAGTGTAGTCTATAGAATCCATTAACTTAGGGAGCTGTGCAGTGTTATAGATGACACTCATAGTACTGGCTTTTGCTGACTTTTTCCTCTTCAGTCCTAGACAGCCACATATGTTCATCTACATGCAGCAATATAATACCAAGGAACTTGCTGAAAATTCAAGCTATTGATGCCTGGAAAATACACTGAATTTTCCTCTGCTGTCCTGGGGAGCCAAATATGTTCATCTACGTAGAGCAGTATAATACTCAGTAACTTACTGAGAACTGCAGATCTCTGCAAACCACACAAAGTGTCCCCAAACTAAAATGTCCCTGCAGCAAGACGAGTTATGAGGACAATGCATCTTCATGGATTCATCATATGGATGAAATACATCTAGCAGGCTCCTCACAAGGTCCCCATCTAGTCTATATTTTGCCAAAGTCTTGTCCTTTGTCACAAAATTGTTAAGTCAAATACTGTCTGTTGCAGTTCTGTGCCCTAGACTTGTGAAGATGTGGAACCCAGACACTGCTGGAGTAGCATCTGAAGAAGGAAAATGCTGCTGAATGCAAACTGCTGCAAATATCTCTGCCCAATACTACTCTCGTTTTTCTTTGTAATAATTTGTCTCTATATAGAGGCACAGTCAAAGTCTGCATTGATGTGTATGAGTCATGCTTTTGTTTTTAATTCCCTTGATTTATATCTCATTATTCACTCATAATATTAAGCACCATCATTCCTGTATCATTAAGCATGCATTTGCATGAATGGCAGACCGTACAGTGCACTCCATAGCACAAGTGAGCAGCTAGTCTCAACCCTGCATATTGCCATGAAATGCATGAATGTCATCTGCTTTTTGCATAGAATGTTTCTGATTATCACCTTGGAAGTGAAGATGGTGGCAGATAAACTGAAAATAAAGGTAGGGAAGTGTGAATGTCATCCACAGAACAAGGGATAAGGAAAAGAAAAAGTAAGAAAAGACATTGAAAAGTGAAAAAAATGTAGCATTAAGCTGACCGTGAATAACATAAACAACATTAAAACAAAATGCTAGAAAGAAGGAAATGGGATGCTAATATGTCTGCAGGATGTAAGAATTATTACTGAGTATTTCTGTGAAATTTTGAAAGTTAGAGAAAAAATAATATTTTTTTTCCATTTGGTATGGAGGAATGTTCTGGAATATTAATTTCTTTATCAAATTCTAATTAATTATTAAAGTATTTGGAGTTATGGAAATGGGGATAATTATATTGCCCTACCTAACTCGTTGGATTGCATGCTGTCTCACAGACAGGACCCAAGAAGTCAGGATTGGTATGATCAACTCTACCAAGAGACCAGTCACCAGCAGAATACCCCAAGGCTCTGTGTTGGACCCACTCCTGTTAAGCATCTAATTCTCAGAATTCAAGACTAATGTTCAGGGCCTCTGGTTCACCAAGTAAGCTGATGACAGTAAATTGGGAGTTATTATCAATTTCCCATCAAGACACCAAAATCTTGCAAGGCTGTTTAACACAGATAAATGACTGGTGCAAAGTCATGGCCTAAAACTCAGTGTTAAAACTGCATTATACTGTCCTTTGGGAAACTGTCAATCCAAGTTAATTATTGCATTAACAAAACACCCCTAAGAGTTGACCCAGTAGTAAGGGATCTGAGAACATATGTAGACAGCAATCTTACCTTTGATCAACATGTAGCTAAGAAAATCATCCTGTGTCACCCACCTTATAGATAATGGTATTGCATCCAGGTCTAAGGAAGTTATACTACCACTCTACTCAGCCATTATCAGACCTATCACTCAATACAACTCCCCCTTTGATAAGTTTCTAACCGAACACTTGCAACAGTTGAAACTTCCACAAAGGTTTCTCGCCAGTGGAATTTAGGGCATGAATACCCCTGCCCTGCATTGATTGCCTAAAGGCTCTGTCTCTGCATTCAGTAGTGTTGTCGCCTATCTGATATTTTTCTGGACTACCTGGAAATCAGAATGTTGGTCCAGTAGTCTAGAAAGCAGTGTACAAACTCCAGTATTCTGTTTATGTGCACAAACAAAATGCCCAGAGTTTGTAAAAAAAAAAAAAGCAGCCATGGAATAATTTTTCATTTGAAAATTGCATCACTTGACTTATTAAAACAAGGGGAAAAAAAGTAAAAAGGAAGGTGTTCCACTCTGACACGACATAGGCATTTATGTCATAAAATGGGCGGGATAGTGGGTCAGGGAATGGGTGGACAAAGGAAGGGTTGCTGGAAGTGCAAGGGAGTGTGTTTTGGTCCAGTTTTCATCACATAGAATGGTGGCAACCCTTGCTTTCAGTCTCCAACAGGCTGTTGAGAAGGAATCTTTGCCTGGCTTACAGGGCTTCCTCAGACCCATCCCTGTTGAATCTGTTTATCCATCCTCAACCCCTTTTTCCCATTTTGCACATGGGGTTGGGGTGTCACTTCAACAGCGGCAATCATCTCGAGCCAAGGTTTACACCACTGGGTGGCTAGCCCTGCCATGGTAGTTCATCCATACCACTCACTCACACACACACACTCACACCTACAGCCAATTCATAGTGTCCAATCCACCTGCTGCATGTCTTTGGAATGTGGGAGGAAACTGCAGCACCCAGAGGAAACCCATGCAACTGCAGGGAGGACATGCAGACTCTCACACAGAAGGCACCCCAGCTGAGAATTGAACCGGGGAACCTCTTGCTGTGAGGTGACAATGCTAACTGCTGCACCACTGTGGTGGAATCTGTTGCACATGCAAAACAAACAGCACCAGAAACACTAGATCAGGGATCTGAACTTCACTTCTGACATGAATAGAACATGCTGGAGGGACAGACATGTATCCAAAAGGATACCTACAGTATGGAATAGGCTTCCAAATCCACGTAAAACATAATTCATCCCTGACTTCATTCAAGTGAAACCTTAGCAGCTGGATGGAAAATCAACACCCCCCCCAGCAAATTCTTAGATGCCGCCTTACTAACATGCCCCCCATATAGACACCCATAATACTCGAGGACCAAAATGGTTTGGGGTGCGCTGTTAGGCTTATAAGGGCCCTAGTGGTCATTAGCCTAGTAAAAACTGATGAACCTATATATGCAGATTGTGAGCCGTGTGAAACTAGTATATTCATGTTTAGATATGCACGATAAGGTTAAGTTGTTCACGGAGGTTTGGTGTTATATAATTATAAAAATCACATGCACAGGAAGTATTAAATGCAGCATTATGGGCATAGAAAGAAGAAAGATGAAAAAGCTATAATAAAGAAAACAAAACTATGGCATAAACCAAGAAAAACATACTACATGAGCAAGCTATCTAAAAAATAGATTCTGTATTATGGAGTGAAGGAAAAAGATTTGGTAAAAAATTATATCATAGAAGCTGGGTTCTCAGATCACAAATCTGTTATCAATACAGATTTTAATAGCAGTACACATAATAAAGGAGAAATTACCAGGAAAAGCATGCAGAAATATTTGAAGAATAAATTGGGGGTGAATGGCATTAGAAATATAGAGACTGAGCATAGTATCCAAAGAAATTGTGTCTTT
Source organism: Protopterus annectens (assembly GCF_019279795.1). Taxonomy (NCBI): domain Eukaryota; kingdom Metazoa; phylum Chordata; order Ceratodontiformes; family Protopteridae; genus Protopterus; species Protopterus annectens. The sequence goes on from NC_056726.1 coordinate 720,217,849, forward strand.
CGGCTTTTCCCAGTTAGGGGTCGCCACAGCGGAACTCCGGTCCGCTAATGATTGGCAGTAGAGTTTTATGTGCTGGCTTGCCAGGCCTAACGCACAACCTTCAATGAAGGAACACCCGTTCATGCATGTCACCACATAGAAGACGCTCTGAGAATTGAACGGGCAACGTCTAACTGTGAGGCGACAATACTACCGCAGCAACTATCTAAAGAAGTAATTAATGAAAAAAGAAAGGTTTGGAATTGGTCTAGACAAAGAATTTTAGTTAGTGACTCATTTCAAGAAAATCTGTATAGGAGTTTTACAAGAGAAATCATGTGTAAAAGAACTGTATTTTTAGACCTTTAGTGAATGGATATTTTGAAGGTAGGTGTCAGGTAAACATGGCAACTAAATAATGGTGAATTCTTAGACCTTTTTATTTGCTTGTTGTATAAAAGAAATCATTAAAAAAATCAAGTTCTAAGTGCTAGGTGTTTGAAGGTATTTTACATTTCATAGGCTCTTCGACATGCAGATAATATGATTACAATTGGGACTGAAAGAAACACATAATAAAAATATTTGTGATGATGTAAACAGGGTATGAGAAGATTTATTTGAAACTTAGTGCCTTAGACAACTATTTGGAAACAGTCTGTTTTGACACAGGTTGTCCCTTCTTTTTTACTTTCACAAGAAATAAACAATTGTTCTCAAAGAACCCATGTTCCTATGAAAAATGAGATACGGTTAGCTCACCATAACAACCTGCAACTCAGATACCTTTTAGAGCAATCAATAAAACTGTTTTCCATGTTAGGAACCTCAAGTCAGCCAGATTAGCTTGTTCAAATAGAGCAAGTGTTAGCTTCTCTAACATTTAATTAAGATCCTAAGGAGGGACTATCAGTTTTCGTGGAGTCTTCTTATGCAAAACCTCTTTCAAGAACATTTTGACATGAGACTGTATTAAAAGAGGAGGATTCATGAACAGACATGCTGAAATGGCCAATAAATGAACTTTGACAGAGGAATAAGAAAGTTCATCAGACAGTAACTCATAAAAATACTATAGAACCATAGAACAGCTAGTCCTAAATGGGTGATGATTATGCTGTTGTTACCAGCTAGAAAACCTTTTCCATTTGCTAATATATGGTTTTCTAGTAGCAGACTTTCTTGCCTCCATTAGTACCTGCTGTACATCCTCAGTAAAAAGGTGCCTAAATGGAATTAAGACCCTGTCATCCAGGTAGTCAATTGAAGTTGATTGATGTTGGGTGTATCAAACACTCCTGTTCTTGTATGAGTATATCCAGTCTGTGAGGAAGCTTTTGGTAATTTTCCCTGGCCATTCCCAAAAGAAGGGATAATCACTGTTGCATGGGCCAGAAGGGAGTCACCACAATGATCCTGTGGAATTCCTTCTGAATCTTCAGAAGTGCCCTGGATATTAGTGGAAAGGTTGGAAAATCATACAGGAGCATTCCTGTCCAAGGAAAAGAAAAGGCATCTGTCTTCCAGTCCTTCTAGCATGGACTACTGGAATCTTGCCAGATGATTGTTCAGAGAGGAGACAGGGAGGTTTACTTGAGGAACTCCCAAAGATAAATCAAATCTTGGAAGATTCTGAAATCTAGTTTGCATTCATGAGGGTCTGCCCTGGTCCTTCTAAGTTTGTGTGCCATGCAGTTTTACTCTGATGGAATGTAGGATGCCTGTAGAGTTAGATTATGTTGTGAAGCTGAATCCCAAGCTAACATGGCTAGTCTACAAAAGGGGTATGGCCTGGTAACCCCTCCCCTTGCTGGCTGATGTACCAAATGACTGTAGTATTGCCTCTAACCACTTCAAGAGGTCCCAGGGCCAAAGATGACTCAGGGAGTTGAGTGCCTTGATCAGAACAACAATCTCCTTGATATTTATATGCTTGCATCATTCCTTGGTGTCCTACACCCACTAAACATTTATCTTTCCTTCTGAAACTGCTCCCTCAGGCAAAGTGTGACCTGTCTGTGGTGACTGACTGGTTTTGATCATGGAAGAAGGGGAAGCCTGGATTTAAGGATATCTGTGGTCTCCACCAAAAGATTTCTGTTCTGACAAACAGCAGCACTGAAATTTGAAAAGATAGAGGATGTTGATGCTGGGACTGAAGAGATTTCAGATACCACTGTATCTCTCACGTGGTGTCTTGCCAGAGGTATCATGACAATCTTAGATGCCATGAAACCCATAATCTTGAGGTATTCCCTAGCAGTGACAAAAGTTTGACTGGAAAAATTTAGAAATAGATCTAGATGAAGATCTACTTTTCCTGTGAAAGAAAAGGTATTTAAACTGAGGTGTCTAGTTGGCATCCCAGGAACACAGTCCTGTATGAAAATGTCAAGAAAGACTTTTGAGTGCTCTCGTAGAACAGAATCTCAGATTGTTTAAGGGATCTGTCATCCAAGAAAGAGAGATCCCTGACACTTTGAAAAAGACTCTGCAGAGATGAGCAAGTCTTCTTCTTCTCCTTCTTCTTTCGGCTTTTCTCGGTTAGGGGTCACCACAGCGGATCACCTGTCCACTCATGATTGGCAGTGGAGTTTTATGGTGTCAAGTTGCCAGCCCAGTGCCCAACCTTCCACAGAAGGCACTGAGAGATGAGCAAGTCTTCTAAATATGGAAAATGTGGACACTTTGTAGCGTGCAATGAGCTATAACTAGAGCTGAACACTCTTGGTGCAGTGGATAGTCTAAAGGGTAAGGCAAAGAACTGATAATATGATCCAGACACTCAAAACTTTAAGAAATGTCTGAAGTCTAGATGGTTAGGGATGTGATGATAAGAATTTTTTAAGTCTAGTGTTGACAGGAAACTTGAAAGAGGAAGAAAAGGCAATAGATTGAGAAGTGACATTATTTTGAATGTGGGTACTATCACAAACAGGTTTAGAAAAGAACATCCTTGAATACCCCCCCCCCCCATGTGATGGAGGACCTGGTTCTATCACTCATTGGGACAGCATGTGATGAAGAACTGGTGAAAACAAAAAAAGTCTGATCTAGAGGATGAGGAATGATTCCCTGGAAAGGAAGAATTTCCTCCCACTGCCACCTGTAACCTTGAATGATTTTCAGAACCCATTTGTTTGAAACTATCTGTTGCTAAAGACAGAAATGGAGATTCAGACTTTCTGGAAAAAACAAAATGGGCCAGAACAAGAAGGGTTTAGAAGGTGTCTTGACTAGTCATTTAGACTTGCTAGAATTTCCTTGGGTTTCAGAGGAATCCCTCTTTCTTTTACCAGAAACTACTTTACAGCAAAGGATCAATAACCTGAATTAAACCCTGAGCCAGACTGAGTAAATTACTTTTATCTAAAGAAAATTGAGGGGGAGTAGATACATGCTTACTTTCTGTTTCTTTTTGACAGGAAAATGGTTCTATCTGTGTTACTAATAGCAACAGCAGCTTCCCCAAGGATGAGGAGAGCATTCTTGTAGAACAGAGTGTGTGTGCTGTATCTAAGTGTTTCAAGGTCTGAATGTGCATATAAATAGGAGGCATGTGCTAGCTTCAGTGCCATTTTGGGAGTGCAGCCAGAGAGTGAGCATGTTTGAAAGTAATAGTTTGTATATAAGTTTATCTAAGTTAAAGTCATTAAGTCTCAATCCTGATGTGTTTGTACACAATAAAGCTGTTTAAACAGAACCCACAAAGACTAATCTATTGCATCCTGACTAGATGAACGACAATTCTGATACAACAGGAAAACCTTCCCTCTCCAGGACTGATGAGTCGTTCTCCCTTGCCGACACTAAGGGGTCCTAATAGGTGCAGAGGACATGGCTAACCCCCAGTCTATAGTGGCTCTAGGTGCTGGTAAACACTACCAGTCCATAAAAGTTACTTTTTTGACAGAAAAACACAGAAAAAAGAAAACACTTTAAAATACTATGCCAGCACCACAAAAGTAAAATAAACATAATTTCCTGACAGAAAAAATATTTTCAGGTAACTTTACACCAATATTAAAATGAAAGAAAAAATATGTGCTCCATGTAATAACTGTCCTGGAGAGGAGTGTAACAAAACATCAGCAAAACCAAAAAAATGGAAGTTTTTTCATCAAAGAGAACTTATTGCCAGGACAGGAAAGCACAAGCTGACAACTGATCCTTGACAGCCTCAGAGGACTGCATTCTTCAGCAGCAGTAAAGCTCTGAATCGCTTTGCACCCAGACTTGTCTTTTAGTCAACTCAGCTCAGCTTGAGTTGCCTGACAGTTTGGGCACATGGAAGATACCCTGAAGCTTTGGAAGATGTTTGTCTGATATGTCCTTGGCAGGATATAACCCCATATAGCTAAGGATACTGCAGCAGTAATCAGCATGATGAGCAACTATGGAATCTGTAGGAAAATGACGTCAAAAAGCCTTCCTCTGTGAGCACAGGGAAAGAGCCCTTATTGCAACCCAGATTACTGGTGTTTGATTAGTGGCTCTGGCGATGGAGAAGGTAGGCAGTGTGTGACAGGAATGAAGGGGTGTGGCCCACTCATCTCTGCTGGGGGCGGTGGGGAGGGCAGATTGTGTTCAGTGAGTACACAATGAAATGGAAATTTCTTCAGCAAAGACCAAGGAAACCACATCCCATGCTTTAGGGGGACATAGAGAGGCTGCATTCTGGCAATACCTCATGTAGAAGTGAGGAACAACAGCGTATTGCACATCCCACTTTAGCTCTGCAGTCCAGGTGTGCATGAGGGAAATGTAGAGCTAAGAGGAAAAACCCTGAGACCACACCTAATGACTGTCTAAATAACAGCAATAAACAACATAATCAACAATCATAGATTTGATTTGCGTTGTAGATGTACCTGCAATTCCAGGATGGTCGTTTACTTAGCACAATGTCAAAAATGTGCAGGATTTTACGTGGGAAAGACTGAGCGTAGATTACGTGAGCGAATTTATGAACACCAATACGCCATTAGCAAGGAAAAACAAGATAATGCCCTTGCCAAGCACATTATTCAGTACAAAGACCATTTTTTCAGATTTTTAGTTATTGACCAGATTTCTGAAAATAAGAGAGGGGCCCCTTTACATTTGTTTTTGGAGGCGTCAGAATTAAGATGGCAGATTAGACTTAATGCTTATGTATTACCTGGATTGAATGACGGCTGCTCTATTAGCAGCCTGTTAAAATTGAGAAACCAGTCAAGATAAGTTTATTGTCTTGACAGGGTAGGGTAGTCTGTCATCACTTATACTTTATATCTTATATCTTATACATTTTATGTTTATTTTTATTTTATGTGTATATATTTTTATGTATATCTTATGTTTACATCTACACACATTTAATTATAGTATTGTACATGTTAGCTTAGAGTGGTTATTTCAACTATCTATGAGTCCTTTTTACTGTGTGTTTTTAAATTACACTGTGACTATGCTTTTAAATTTTAAATTTAAATTTATGTAATTAATAGATTGATTGGTCAACTGACTGTTAATTGAGGTATTTGGTAACTATTTAAACCTTACATTACAGTTTTGTAACGTCTGAAGAAGTCTGCTTATGTAAGCAGACGAAAAGCGCTTAATTTAATTAAACTTTGGTGTTGTCCTGAGACTAGTGGATTATTATTTCTGAAATACCTTGCTGCACTTGGATCTTTTTGTCTTTTTGTATTTTCTTGGTTTGTGGATTGGTCTGAATAAATAACAGCCCCTCCCAGCTGACGCTCATACCTGTGATGGTGAATGAAATTGTTCAATGGCCAGCAAGATGTTAATGGTCAATAGTACGCGGGAGTAAGGGAAGTTAATTAAAACATATTTGGAAGATCCTACAAGTCATTTAGCTGGGATATGTTTTACACCAGACTTTTTTCAAAAATCATATGTTAAAATTTTGTTTTTGCGCTACATGATGGGTTAAACCATATGAAAATGGGTTTATTATATAAATCATGGAAAGATGTAAGTTTGGAAATGATATAGATGTGGGTTTTATATATCATTATGGTGATGTTTTAAGAAAAAGATGAAATGTTAAAAATTTTGGATTGAAAAAATATACAAAAGAAGAATGCAAAATTTAGGGATAAAATGGAAAGAAAATAAAAGTGTGAGAAGTAGAAGGATAACTGGGTGAATTAGTGAATAAAATAATGAAACAGACACTGAAATTTGAAGAACAAGATAATAAAAATGAAGGAATGGTATGTGGGGTTGCTAATGTATTCTATGTAGAAATAAAAAAGAAAATGTTAAAAAGGAGAACTTTATATATTTATATATATATATATATATATATATATATATATATATATATATATATATATATATATATATATATATATATATATATATATACGCATGTGTGTGCTTGTGTAAAGTTTGTGATTATGGAAAAACAGTGAATGGTTTATGTTATTTTCTCTGCATGTTAATCTTTTTTTTTTTGTTTTTAATGATTTGTTCTGAAACAAGAGCTTAAAAGTTATAAAATGTTACTGTTGTGAGAATACTGATGGAAATATATACATACAAAAGACTACAAAAGACTATGTTCATTAAGTGATAATAAGCAATATAGGATCTTTATGTCTGTGACAAAGGGAGATACTGCCTGCAGAGCTATCTGATTAATTATATGTCATTGATGAATATTGCAATGTTTGTGTAAGATGCTCATGTTACAATTGTATTAGAAAGGTATGTTATGTGTATATCAAACTTGTTTGTACAGACATGTGTGTAAAAATGGATTTGTAAAAGTACTGCGCTTAAGGTGGGAGGTTGGCATAAGGGTGGGAGGTTGGCATAATGGTTAAGGTGCTTACCTTAGAAACACAAGGTGCAGGGTTTGATTCTGACATGAGGTAATTGGCTAGGCTTAAAATCGCCCATAAGGGCAGTTAGCCTACTACTAACCTATGAACCTAAAGAGGTTTATAGGTAGGTACTAAGCTATCGGCCCTGGGGCCTATACAAGCCCAGCCAAAAAGGTACCCTGGCTTTTGCCACCCAAGAAAACTATTTTCCTGTGCCACTGTCAAGCAGAGCCACAGAGGTGATCCCCGGGGTGAATTTCCTATTTCCCATCCAATCATCAAGATTTTTCTTGAAGAGTGCTAATGAGGAGCTTTGTTTCATATAGATAGGTAGTTTATTCCAGAATATGGGAAGTCTCTGGGACAGGAATCTATCCCTCTGGCATGTTCTGTTTATTGTGGTGACAAGGTTTAGGTCCCTAGAGCATGTAGCTCGGAGGGATTGGGATTTCTTTAAGTGGAGCATGCCCGACAGCTCTGGGTTTGACATAGCTGAGGCACAGAGAAGAGAAGAAATTAGATAGGAGTAGGCAATAGTAGTTCTTGCTATTGGTGTTAGGAAGGGTTTGATTCTGTACAGGGAGCCCATTTTTCTGTTAACTGATTTTATAATGTTATTAATATGGGTATCAAAGTTGAGGTTGTTATCTATTGTGATCCCTAGGAGTTTGGTGATAGAGTCTGGTGGTATGAGGGTGCCATTATTAGAGATGATTGAGAAGTCTAAAGGTGTTGACCTGCGAGTAGGAGTAAAGAGGAGGAGCTTTGTTTTTTTGGGGGATTCAAAAGGAGGCAGTGCTTCATGAACCATGTCTCAACTATGTTAAAAACCTGCTGGGTTTGGGATTGCTGTTCAGCTGCATATTTAGCTGTACAGATTAAAGTAGAGTCATCTGCATATTGCATACAAGTTGCACTGGGAATAGCTAAGTGGAGATCATTAATAAAAATTGAAAATAAGAGGGTACCTGGAATGGAGCCCTGGGGTTCACCCAGTTTAACTGTCAGGTGAGATGATAGATTATTCTCCCAGAGCACAGCCTGTTGTCTGTTGCTCAGGTAGGAAGTGAACCATTTAACCGATAGAGAATCTAGGGAAAGTGATTTAAGTAGATATATAAGCAAGGTGTGATTTACCATATCAAAAGCCTTAGAAAGATCGATAAATATAGCTGAAGAGAGTATATTGCTGTTGCGGCATTTATTAATGGTGTCAGTAAAGGATAGAAGGGCAGTATTGGTACTGTGGCATGGCCTAAAGCCATGTTGGGTTTTTGCTAGTATGTTATGTTGAGTGAGAAGGCCTATTAGCTGATGCTGGATGCATTTTTCCATTACTTTTGCTAAGGGGGATAGAAGGACTATGGGCCGATAGTTTGAATAATCATTGGAATTCCCACCTTTGTGTAGGGGGATGATGTGTGAGATTTTCCAGATGGCAGGGATGGATCCTTCCTTAATAGTTTTATTTATCAGGATGGAAATAGGATAAGCTACTGCTTTAGCTGCTTTTTGCAGATATTCAGCTGGAATCTGGTCCGCAGAAGGGGTACAAGGCTTAAGTTTAGCTAGGAGTTTAAAAATGAAATTAGTAGAGATGGGTTGTAGTATGAAGGTAGGAAGTGTGCTAGTCATAGGGGTAGGGAGGCTAGAAGTGTCAGGGGCTAGCTTACTGGCTAGGAATTTAATGGCTTCTGTGAAGAAGGAGTTAAAGCCATTTGCAGTTTGGAGGAGATCTCATGATTAGCTCCTATAGGGGCTGGTGTACTAGACTGTCCTGGGTATAGGAGTTTGTTGATACTAGCCCAGAATTGTTGTGGGTTATTTTGGTGTGTTTGTTGTATTTTAAAGTAAAAGTTTTTTTTGTCTAGGAGTATAGATGTTTCAGCTGCGTTTCTTAATTGTCTAAATGTTTGTTGATCAGACGTGCTTTTAGTAGTTCGCCACCTAGTCCAGGCTTTCTTTCAAAGTAGAATTTTTTGCCTAGTTTCTTTAGAGGGCCATAGGGCTGATTTTGATCTGATTCTTATTTTACGTTTGGGAGCATGCTGGTCTAAGATGGTTAGGAATTTAGAGTTAAAGTATTGGACAGCTTCGTCCAATTGGAGGGTTTTTAGATACGTCCAATCGCAGGCACTGAGTTCTCTCTGGAATAGGTTTTGGTTAAAATGTTTGTTGGAACATATAGTCCTGCTTGATGTTGGGTGTGAGATGTCTAATTTTTGCCTGATTATATAGGTCAGGGAGTGGTCACTTACATCGTTAGGGAAGATACCTACTTTATACATTTGGTGGTGGTTATTAATAAGTATCCAATCTAAGGTACTCTCTTTTTGGTTTGGTTTGTTAATTCTAGTTGGGGAGGAGATGGTCTGAGAGAAGCAATGAAGGTTAATATGTGAAGTGGGATGCTCAGTATTGATGTACTTCCAGTCAATATTGACATCACCAAGTATTATAGTTTCCTGTGGGAAGGTTGCTGAGACCCAGCTAAGAATATCTTCCAAGGAGTTTATATTATTTCCAGGAGGTAGATAGATACATAATATATTTATGGATTTACTAGAATTTAGCTGAATTTTTGAAATAAGGACTTCATCATTATTCTCTTTAGGTGGATTATAGGGTGAGGTTGTAACTTGTAGCCCATCCTTGTAAAGGATTGCTACTCCCCCACCTTTTCTGTTTATACGGTCATGCCTCAATATATTATATCCTGGTGGGATAATTTCATTATCTTGAGTATGTGGCTTTAACCAAGTCTCTGTGAGGCATCGAATGTCAAAAGAGTATATATCTAAGAGAGAATGGAGATGTGGAACTTTATTGTTGACACTTTGGATATTGAGGTGTGCTATCAGGAGTGAGTTGGGGAGTTTATTGGGACTAAGTGTGATAGAGGATTTTGAGCTTAGAAGATCAGTAGGTAGGACATTGGCTGGACCTGGGTTAGGATGGATGTCACCATTTTGTAAGGATAGCTTTCTTAGAATATGCAATTTGTAATGTAGATTACTTAATAGAAACTGAGCTTTCTTGGTTGAGGGATTATAGTATTTGATGTGGGACAGTTTGTGGAACTTTGCAAGTAAGTAAGTGGGTCTGGATATTATATTTGTGTTATTGTGGGAGGTAGTGAGGGTTTGTGTGGATGTTTGCTTAGTAGGATAATGGAACTGGAGGCTAAATAGGTGTTCAAAGGAGGTTAAGTAATTGGCAGAGGTTATAACAGATACAAGTAAGGTAATGAGTAGTACTGTAGTTAGTGTTGATATAGTTGTGGTAGGCATGGCGAATACAGTTGGTTGAGGGTTGCTGTCTAGTGGTAGTTAGGAAAGGCTTTAGGAGATATAACACTAAGTAGTGAGAGCTGTTTTAGAATTAAGTAAAGAGATGGGGTGTGGTATTATTTATTCAGGATGGTGGGTCTATCTGATTCATTGGATGGAGAGGAGGGTGTGTAAGAAGTATAAGTCTAGGACCCCTGGGGGCGGGTGGGAATTCGGGGTAGGGTAGGAGAGTGGAGTGAGCCCGCAGGGCGAATGGAGAGGGAAGAGCCAGCCAGCAAGAGTGTAAGGCACCAACTAGAAAGCCGATCAGTAAATCAGTGCATACAGGGACAGTTCTTAGCAGATAAACTTTAGTTTAACTGGCCGAAATCAAATAGTGGTACGTGGGAGAACAAAATAGTCACTTTGTTAAGACTAAGCGTCTGCTCACGTAATACTCAAGGGTTTATGTTATATTTGAACGGCAGAAAAGGTGGGCTGTTACCCAGCTAGATATTTTGTAAGCCGTTTCAAAAATGTTAGCTGAGAACCAGTGACCGTGTTCGGTATTATACTGCCATCTAGTTGCGCATGCAGGTAATAGCAATTAAAATAACCAAACAAGGCTTATGAGAAAGATATAAAAGCCAAATAAAAATGGAGGAGGTTAACGGCCTCAGGGTTTGTCCACAAGTGTGCTGGCACTACTGATACTCAAGTAATATTCCCTTAATTTGAACAGCAAAAAAGTTGAATAACACCTGCAGGTTGCCACCTACACTGAGAGGCTTTAGAGGGCCCGTCCGCCTGTCCAGGGAATTATGGAAGTGGACCAGATAGTTCCAAGTTGGATAGGATTACAGATGGGGAGGACAGTCTGAGTATCAACGCTTTATGACCAAGCTGTAAAAGAAAAACAGAGGAGGAGAATGAATTACAACTACTTGAAAAGGGTTTAAAGAGGAGAGAAAGCTGGAGGGTCAAGCAGGGAAGAGGTGCTTGTTAAAGGTAGAGACTAGGGGAGAATAGTAAGGAACAGCTGAAGAAGAGAGCAGACTAGGCCAGGAGAAGTAAAAGCTGTTTGAAAGGAAGAAAAACAGGAGAGGCAGAGGGTGCAGTTATACCAGTTGATAAGTTGTCGCAGGCATGTGAACAACACTTATAAACAACGTAATTCCTGCATGCACAGAGATATCATACACACACCTGACTAGCAGGCAGATAAAGACAGAATAGCTGAATTACTCTTCTTACAACCTATTATATTAAGCATGTAAAACAGTGCTACAGTGTTCTTTAATTCCTGTAGTACAAAAATGGTATAAAACAGTTTAGGTTATCTGTTGTTCAGCAGTAAAACTACACATAACTGGCAGAAACAGCGTTACTAACTCTATATCAACAGGACAGCAATGGTATTAGTTAGTTTATCAGCTGTGTGCATTTCAAGGTACAATTTATGCATTTCGCAGGGCTAGATGCATATTTGCTAACATATCCTAATACATAAGGAAAACAGCAGTACTTAGTAGAACATGAAGGTGAGGACCTCCACTGAATTAGCGTCCAGAGACTAAAAACTACAATAACAATTAACTACATTACAGTTTGTGTGGCCAGTCTAGTTTTCTGCGCTAAGATAAGTTTATAACTTCTGCACTCGAAGTAAACACAGGAGGCAGCAGAAATACATTTATGAGCAAGCACAACACGCGGAGGTCCACGGATGTCCTAGGTTGGGAAGTAGGGTTTTTAAAAATGGCGCCTCGAGTGCTGGCATATATTTAATGATTTTGTATGGATACAAAGGGGAGGGGGAGGACATGACACGTGTTTCAGAGATGGTGAAAACACTCCCCTTGCCTACTCGCAGGAGGAATATTCCATATAGCCAATGAGCCAGCCAGCAAGTGTGTAAGGCACCAACTAAAAAGCCAATCAGTAAATCAGTGAATACAGGGACAGTTCTTAGCAGGTAATCTTTAGTTTGACTGGCCAAAATCAAATAGTGGTACGTGGAAGAACAAAATAGTCACTTTGTTAAGACTAAGTGTCTGCTCATGTAATGCTCAAGGGTTTATGCTGAGTTTGAACGGCAGAAAAGGTGGGTTGTTACCCAGCTAGATATTTTGTAAGCCGTTTCAAAAATGTTAGCTGAGAATCAGTGACCGTGTTCGGTATTCTACTGCCATCTACTGGTGCATGCAGGTAACATCAATTAAAATAACCGAACAAGGTTTATGAGAAAGATATAAAAGCCAAATAAAAATGGAGGAGGTTAATGGCCTCAGGGTTTGTCCACGACTGTGCTGGCACTACTGATACTCAAGTAATATTCCCTTACTTTGAACAGCAAAAAAGTTGAATAACACCTGCAGGTTGCCACCTACACTGAGAGGCTTTAGAGGGCCCATCCGCTTGTCCAAGGAATTATGGAAGTAGACCGAATAGTTCCAAGTTGGATAGGATTACAGATGGAGAGGACAGCCTGAGTATCAGCTCTTTATGACCAAGACTGAGAGGCTTTAGAGGGCCCATCCGCTTGTCCAGGGAATTATGGAAGTGGACCAGATAGTTCCAAGTTGGATAGGATTACAGATGCAGAGAACAGCCTGAGTATCAGTGCTTTATGACCAAGGAGCAAGCACACCACGCGGAGGTCCACAGATGTCCTCGGTAGGGAAGTAGGGTTTTAAAGTAGGGTTTTTACCAAAGGGGATGACAATTCACTTTCTGGCATTGAGCTTGAGGCCATGGCTTTGACACCAGGCATCTGTCTCAGTGAGGCCCTTTTGTAGGATGTCCACGTTGTTAGGAGTTTTGATTATGGCTCCTACTTTACAGTCATCTGCAAACTTCTCTAGCCAAAGACCTTCTGTGTTAGCCTGTACTTCAGAGAAGTAGATACCAAACAGGAGAGGACCCAGGACTGAACCCTGTGGTACTCCACTTATCACTGGTCTGAAATCGGATTTGGAGTCCGCTACTTTCACAGTGTGGGTTCTGTCAGTGAGCCAGTTGGCAACCCATCTTGTGACCTAAGGATTTATACCTAGTTTAGTGAGTTTATCTATAATTCTAGAGTGGGGAATGGTGTCAAAAGTCTTGGCAAGATCTAGATAGGCTGTGTGAACCACCTTACCCTTGTCTATGGCTTTGGTGACTGCTTCAAAGAAATCTATCAGGTTTAGGAGACATGATCTGCCTTTTACAAACCCGAACTGGGTGGGGTCCAGAGTTTGGAGATTACCAATGTCTTTGTTTATAAGTTCCATGATGATATGTTCCATGGCCTTGCAGACCAGGCTTGTCAGGCTAATGGGGCAGTAGTTCCCAGGGTCCGTGGTGGCTCCCCCTTTGTGGAGTGGGATAACCATTTATGTGTGCCATTCAGCAGGCACAAAGCCTGAGGTGAGGCTATGATTGAACATGGTACTTAGGTGGGGTGCCAGTTCGTTCTGTAGTTTGTATAGAACGCAGCCTGGGATGTTGTCTGGTCCTATGGATGCTGTATTCTTGGCTTTGGAGAGTTTGGTTTTAACCTGTGCAGCCATGATTACAGGAACTTTGCATTCTTCCTGTATAGAGATGGGCTCTTTAGGGGGAGAGAGGGGGTAAAGTTAGCACTGAACCTATCTGCCAGGATGTTGGCAATATCAGTTGGGTCTGTATATTTAGTGCCATTGCACTGTAATTCAGAGCAGATCTGAGTGTTGCCATTGTGATTTTTGACATAGCTATAGAATGCTTTGCGGTTGTCTTTAGAAATAGTGGCAATTTTGTTTTCGCAACTAGCTTTGGAGGATTTTATCAGGGATCGTAGCTTCTTACTGAGGCTGACCAGGGAGCTCCTCCACTCATGGGATTTTACTCTCTTTTGCAATAGTTTCTTCCTTCTGTTGTACAGTTTGTTTATGGCAGGGAACCACCAGATTGGCCCCCTTTTTTTGGAGGATAGCATCGTGGTTCTGTTTGGGATAGCAAGATCCATGCACTCATGTAAGTGCTGATAAAGTGCAATTGTGTAGGATTCAGTAGTCGTGACTGTCTTGTCCATCTGCATGGGTGTCATGAAGTTAACCACTTCTGTCTTAAGGAGCATGAAGTTGGCTTTGGAGAAATTTTTTACCATGGTTTCCTTAATGGGGGTGGGGCTGAATGTGGATATCTAGAGTAATTAGCTTATGTTCGGATCGGACCAATGAGGCGTTGACTTCAGGTGTGGAACACCGGTCACTCATGTTGGTAATGACTAGATCTAGGATATTGCTGCCCCTGGTGAGGGTGTGGATAAGTTGATCCAGGGCATTGGAGTTTATAAATTCCAGAAAGCATTGAGCGAAGGAGTTGGTACATGAGTAGTTTTCCCAGTTAATGGTGGGGTAGTTGAAATCACCCATTATTAGGGTGCTTAGTTGAACTGTAATATTTTACAGTACATCAAGAAAAGAGGAGTGGGAATCCTGGGGCATGGTGGGTGATCTGTAGCAAGCTACAATTTGGATTGCAGTTTTGCCCAGAGTTAGTTGCACTTGGATAACCTCGGCTGCATTATGCTGAGCAACTAGCCTGGAGGTGTGGATATCGTTAATGAATATGGACACACCTATGCCTTTGGTGTTTCGGTCCAGGTTACATGGCCGAAAAGTGTGGTATGGGTTATTGCCTGGTAGTGCAGGAGTGCTCTCTGGAGCCTTGAACCACGTCTCAGTCACTGCACAGTTATCGGTGTTCTCCATTTTAAGGAGTGCCTCGAATGAGTGCATTTTGAGATTTAGACTTCTAGCATTGAGTAGCATCACCCTCAGTTTTGCTTGCCTGTTCCTGTTACGGTAGTGAATTTGTCATTTGAAACTTGCCTAAAGAATTCACTATAGGATCGGCAAGAACCTTAGCCAGTATCCGGAATCCCAGTGGTGACAGGTGCAGGCCATCTCTGGCAAAGCATCGTGGTCTGTTGACCATGTCATCCCAGGCAGACAGATACTGGATCCCTTTAGAATGGCATCAGAAGCTTAGCCAATTGTTGAAGTCAATTATTTTGTCCTTGTACTGCGGCATCATTCTGGGTGATGGCAGAATGCTACTCAGGACTAGGGTCATACCTGCCTGGGCTACAGGATCAGAGAGCTCTTCCATGTCTCTTTTCATGTAGTCCAGGGAGGTACATCTCAGGTCATTCACACCAACATGAACAATGACAGAGTCATATTTGTACTTGTTGTGGAGTGACCTCAGTGCGTGGGTTATGTGGTGGATCCTGGTACCCGACAGGCAGCTGACAGTAACCTTCTCCTTGTTTAGCCTGGTGAGAGGGACATCAGTATGCCTGACTATAGAGTCACCTATAACTAGTGTGTTGGGTACGTTGTTTTGCCTTATTGGCTGTGGTTGAGTGCCACACTAAGTCTGTGGGCTATGTGTCATTTGGGTTGTGTTGGGGGGTGGCGGTTGCTTGCATTTCTGCTTTGGAGGTCTCTGTTGCTTGAGCAAATTATTATTGAGAGCCTCCGCGAATGTTTTTGTGTTTCTATGTGTGGATTTTGGTGGTGTAGATTTAGTGAGACTATGTGATGAGTGTGATGTGGCACAAGTGTTTACCTTCTCCTCTTGACTGTCAAGTTCAGTCTTGATTGGAGAGAGCTTTACCTCCAGTTTGGCTAGATAAGTGCATCTCTCACATGTTGTAATGTTGGGTGGTAGGAGGAGAGGGTTGTCTGTATACATGAGGCAATTTCTACATTGCCCCAATGAGCCCAGATTGATCAGATAGACAGAAGAGAACACTGGGAGTTGACCCTTGGACATACCTGAATAAAAAACTATTTTCCTCTAGATAAGTGAGGAAAGTGAGTACAAGATCTGTTTTTCTCTAAGCAAGTGAGAAAAGTAAGTACCAAAACTGTTTTCCTCTAGGTAATGAGGAAGGTTGAGTGCTGTAGTAATTAGTAGGTTATTTAGTGCTTACAAGTTCTGAACAAGTGCTGATCACGAATAAGCAAATTCAAGTGCTAAAACTAAGAATCTGTATCTGGACTAAACTAGTTACAGGAAAAGGGGGAAACAAGTACAAATGTGGGCTTTTAAATCAGAAAGTTGAGAGAGATGGAAAAACTGCCCAAACAGCCAATAACTACAATTTCTGTGCCAGAACCACTCCTTATGTGGTAGATAGGTTACCTAGTGCTTACCACTCCCATTGATAAGCTAGAAGGCTTCCCTCCAACACAAAAAGCTTAGAGGGCTCAGAAGCTTACATACAGTCCTGGATACAGCAAATCTGAATCTGGACTACACTAGTTACAGGAAAGGTATATATATATATATATATATATATATATATATATATATATATATATATATATATATATATATATATATATATATGTATATGTATACAGAAAAGCAGCTAAAACAGCAGTAAAAACAATTCAAATGCAGTGCAAGCTAGCACACTTGACTATGTAGCAATGTCAAACCAAACAGTTTAAAAAATGCAATTAAATTAAAAATGACTAAAAACAAGTGCAGAAGGAGTCTATTAGGTAGAATGAGATAAAGAGATGGGACTGGGGGGAGTGTCCCAGATCAAATCTACAGTGGGGGCGGGTAACTGCAAAAGCCTCCAAATTTAAGCAACAAGACAGGAATAGGGAGGGCGAGTATAGGAAAAACAACACCTTCAGCAGAGATCTGAAAAACTGTACAGTGAACAAAAATAACACTGCACAACTCTGAAGTCAGCCAGCAATGATATAAAATTAGTCAAACAATTACCAGTACACAACTCTGAAGTGCCAGAAAAATATACTCAGCTTTGTATAGCTCCAGTTAGTTTGAAGGGCACTCTGTCAGGACACAGGAAGGCTTCAGCAATGATATAATGTATCCACAGTGTGATCTGCTGGAAGAGAACAGAAATATACATACACTATTGTAACTGTTTAAATGTATATATTTTCAACAGTGGGAACTGGAACACCAGGAGGTTAACTTCAGTCCAGCAAAACTTCAGAAAAATAGCTGAAATTAAATTACTTTATGACTACTAAATAAAAGATGATATTTTTCAGTTCCAGTACACCAAGGAGGCAGAATGTCTGTGCTGAGAAGCTTTCTGTATTGTCTTGGAAGTGCTTTATTGTTTTATGACTTCCAGTCATTACCAAAGATCTGATGAAAAGCTCTTCCCCAGGATTCAATAAAGTGATTTCTCCATGCCAAAATAGTGCAGCAGCTTCTGCACAGAATATGGCTACCGAGTGATTCAGTAAACAAGGCTGAGGGCGTGCATGAGCTTGCTAGCACTATTCTGGCACTGACACCACTGAATAATGCTAATTACCTCATTTGCTGGTGAAAACCATGCAAATGAGTTGAATTAGCAATTCAGTAAGCAGGCAGGTATCCATGCCAGAACAGTGTCCATTGCAGAAATGTATTCGGTTACTGACCATGTACATTTCTGCAAAAATCAAAATGGGGGCATGACAGCTCAAAGTAAGGCATTTGTTATAATCATTAAGCATGCCAATGGTCAAAAATATGGCCATTGGCATGGAAAAGAGTTGCAAAATTATAAAAATCAAAGTTTTTTTTTTGGCCGATTTCGACTGTTTAATCGTAGTGCAGTGGCACGCAAATGAGATTGTGCCGAAAATACAAAAAAATGTGAAAAAACAATTTTAAGTGAAATCTGCATTTTGCCATTATAGTGGGTAGCCCAAGGTAACACTGGTTGCTAAGGGAAAAGGCTCTGGTGTAGTGGTGTAACAAGGGACTAAGGTAGTGGGGTATGCAAATGAGCAAAATTTACTGAATCACAAAAAGGGAGACCATTGTCTGGATGCACCTAACTGTGTAGGAGATGTAAGGCAGTGGTGTAAGCAGGAGAAGCAGCTGACATGAAAATGGGGTGTGTCATGCTTGGTGTAAGCACATTGGAGCTCCATGGCTTCCATTTGAGTTTAGCAAAGCACAGCTAAGCAAGGGTGCATGTCTAAGGCTGTATTTACTTATTCCATGGAATGGGGAGTGTGTTCATGTCCAGGTGAGGGCCATTTCTGCTTAAAAATTTTTACTTCAGCTAAACAAGTTTCCGCAGTGTGCACCAGCTCTTAAAACACCAAAAAAAAAAAACCCGGAAATAACAGAGCTGTTTACATTTGGGCAGTGGGTTTGCAAGGTGCTTCACAGGACTTAAAAGGTTCAGAAATGGGAAGGGAAAAAATGGAAAACAGCAGAATAAAAGCAATCAAGTACAAATAATGTAGCTGGCAGGTGGAATGTATCCTAGTCAGCCAATCATAGAGGTAGCATCTGCAGCACAACAGTATAAACTGTGCAAACACCTTTCAGTCAGGTTTTTTCCACAAACTCTACACCATTGGTGTACACACTCAGGGGAATTTTAACCAAAAAAATGTTAGGAGCTGCTGTCGCTTTGATACATCTCTATGTGCTTGAGGCTGAGAGTGGTGAGGAGGATAATGCTGACAACTGTCCCAGACTGAGGAGGAGGAGAAGAGAGTTCAGACCCAGGGTAATCTACCAGGGGCTACATGATCTGGAGATAGTAGAGTGCTACAGGGTGGACAGGAACATACTTCAGCAACTTAATGAGCTGTGCTGGCCTCACCTCAGACCCAAGAGAGGGGAACCCATCTCAGTAGAAACCAAGGTATGTGCAGCCTTAAGAATACTAGCTACAGGTACAATCCAAAGACCTACTGGGGACATCATGGGGGTCTCATAGGCATCTGCATCCAGGGAACTCCACCAGTTCCTGGATGCCAGGCTACCACATGCCGATGAGCAAATTTACTTCCCCAGCACCCGTGAGGAGAGGACCAACAATATGTGCCTCTTCCAACATGTAACAGACTACCCGAAGGTACTGAGTGTCATAGACTGCACACACACCCACATCAAAGCACCACCCAGTGAACAGGATAGGGTCTATGTAAACTGCAAGGGCTTTCACTCCAACTACCAGGTCGTGTGCAATGCCCAGGGCATTATCATTAATATGTGCACTGGCCGCCCTGGAAGCTATCACGACTCCCACATCTGGCATTCCTCACAGCTGTACCAGGGATTTGTCAGGGGTACATCCTGTATGCCTATCTGGTGGAGGATGCTGGCTATGCACTGGAGCCATTGATGATGACATCCATCAGAAATGCACACACACCCACTTAAGAACACCATAATGAGGCACATGCACAAACCAGGATCATTATAGAGCATGTGTTTGGGATGCTCAAGTCACAGTTCCACTGCCTTGACAAATCTGGAGGAGCCCTGCAGTACTCTCCAGCCATATGTGCACACATGTTCATAGTATGTGCCATGCTACACAATATGATCTTGCGGAAACAGCTGCAGCAGGAACAGCATGGGGAAGGGCCACACAGCCCCCCCACCTTTGAGAAGGTCCCCACAGGCATGGAGGGACTCAGAGGAGGAACCTCCTGAGCCAGCTCCTGTAGGCAGACAGAGGCATGCCCATTATGCCCTGGCCTTGGCAAAGAGGCAATGCATAGCACAGACACTGACACTGTAGGGACCCAGGGACTGACACCTCTCTCCAACTCGCATACACAGTAAAATGGATGCCACACACACATCACACTGCCTGTACTTTACCATGTATAGGCAGTGTACTGAGTGCATCTAACATAGACATTCCTCAAGCACCATCCTCACAAATGCCTCAGCACAAGGTAGGTCAGTCTTCTTAACAATAAATGAATGGATTAGTGTGTTTGGTAGCATAGCTATGGTATTGCTGTATGCATGCAAGGGAATGGGGTGGCCTACTGGGATAGCAGCAAACTGATAGCTATGTGGGATGCCAGGAAATGTTTGCCCAATACTGTCTTCCCCACACTATGCAGTAGTACCCAAGGTGACAAATCCCATGGCAGTATATGTGGGGGGGCCAACTAATTGGGGCGTCATAGGTCACAGGCATGGATGTCAGTGCGGGGATCCCACACTCACCCCTCAGGCTCACCCAGCAAGTCAACTGTTGAAAACCATATAGAAATGTCTGGCAAAGGCCCACAAATGGCAACAATGATGAAATACTCCCTACAGACTTACACAGTGATAGCACAGCATGTCTTGCAGTTGCAGTAAGGCTCTGAAGGGTAAGAAAGCTAAAACTCAAATATATGCCATTGCAATCTGACCTGTAGTCTTTAGTGAAATGCCTCTAGTCTCCAAGACAGGGCACAATACTATGCTAAATGGAACCAAAATGTAAAGCAAATATCAGCACAGTCTGTGCAAATGTGTACAGTTGACAGGTGTGCCCCCCCCCCCATATTCTCATAGAAATGCAGTAATATGTATGTTTGCAGTGAAACAGCAGCAGAGCACACATTGCCAGGGCTGTCCCAATCAACCTGATAACTTGTAGCACGTCCACAATATGCAGGGGTCAACGAGCTATGTATATGTGTGGTTAATACTGTCAGGATGTGGCCAGCACTTACTCCCGGCTGTTGTGTCCTAGTGGCCTAGGTACAGTCCTGTGGTTCACAGGGCCATGTTCCAAGAACTACAGGGCCAACTATTCTGCATGTCAGCTACACCTACAGTAGGAGTTGCACACACTGTCCAGACATCAATATTCTGTTAATGCAGAAAAGCTGGACATGGCATGGACAGGGGGTCACACATATGGACAGTACACAGCTTGGAGTAACCTACACAGTGCCTACCATACCTCTCAACTGTACAGACCTACTGCAGAATGTCCAGAGGTTTGCATCATATTTGTGGTCTGTATATCATGAAATAGTGGTTGTCTGGCAATTCATTGGCAAATCACGTAAGACTAAGGTCAGAAAATAATGACAGACTGTAGTGTCAGACTTCATACCCTATAGAAACATGCATGCTAATGCAAAACTTGTTATCGAATCACCTTTCTAGGTTTGTAAAGCCGCTACTTAAAAATGGTCCCTATATTTAGGCCTCTGTCTTACAATTACTTATGGCTTTGTCCAGATGTCTGACTCTCAAAAGTTGAGAGGTATGGTGCCTAGTAGGACAGCAGGTACCTGAAGGTCAGTGTATTGCCAGTTTATAAAAGGCTGCCAGCTTTCTGTGTCAGCACTGACAACATGTCACTGGCCAACAGCAATACCCCTGGAAGGATACAGGTTGTCACAGAAGGAGCACAAGTATGCCTTGGATATTTGTTCTGCATGTCCTAAGATTGCATTCCCCTCCAACTATTTGCAAAACAAGAAAGGGTCATGTCAAAAAAGCAATGGCAGACAGTGAGGAAGCAGATGTCATACCCATAAGAGCAAACAAGCAATTACCAAACCAGTCTCCCAACTGTCTATCTGGCAGAACATGATTAACACCCTGTCCCCATGTGTGGGCCTTTGTCTTGGCTGTCATATATGGGCCTGTCCAGATGTCACTCTGTGACGGTATGGCAGCTAGGCCCACATGTAGCCTCATAATAACATATAGCAACACAAACCGTCTAAGCACCACATCAAATGTTGTGGTGCAATGATGGACAACCTGCTAAATAGGTACACTCAGAGGTATGAAGTCCACAACCATGTGTGAGATGTAACAGCATGTACCCCACTTACATCAGAATTACAAATACATAACAGCAGCCACTGTGGCCAAAGCCAGTGACTGCACTACAGAAGGACAAAGAGACACACATAAGGGGAAGGGGAAGGGGAAACCACTGACCAGACAAATGGAGAATGTGCACACCAGAACAGATTGTGCAGTAACATAGGTGCCATGCAGTGTATGGAGTCAGTAAACATCACCTGCAAATACACAACCAACACCCATGTAAGTGGAGGTCTGCAACAAAACATAAACCCAAACAATGTTCACCTCAGAGGCAAAATCACATGAGAACTCCACAAACCTACACACCACAGATTATGTAGACTCTACACACACAGGGTCTTGCAAAAACCAAGGCCTTAACCCAAACACCTACCCTACAAAGATAGGCTAACATTACTCTCCCTCTTCCCCATTCCATACAGACTCTGTTGAGGTGACTCCTGTCTGGCATACAAAGCGATCCAGACCCTGCCTTGATGGGACTTTAGCACATCTGGAACTCAAGGCCCACTCCATCAACCTGTAGGTGCAGCATCATCCTGGGCTGTGATATCAGTACGGCTTGTTGGTGTGACAGATACGTGTTCCACACCCCCTCCCCATCTGTGGAATACACTCCCTGTCAACAGCAAGCCAAGTGCCTCTATACCCCTAGTGATGTGCTCCCTGTATAAGTGCATGGGAAACACAAAATACAGTCCTGTGATTCCACCTGTGTCCCTGCTGGACAGGGGCTCTGTGTGCTGACTGTCTTAACATGGGCTACACTCTCATCTGTGTGGGTTATGAGGACTTCAGGGCCAATACCCTACTAACGTCATAGCAACCTATCAACCTGTACACAACTGTCTGTCAGTGGTTCACCACCGTACTCTGTACTGCTCTGCCACTGACGTACCTGAAAGTCACAGTGCTATGTGGAATATACTACACATATAATGGATATTTCTGCACAGTAGAATGTACTCTGTACCCACACCCATACCTCCCAACCTCTGACAGCAAGACATCTGGACAAGGTCATAAATAAAAGTGGGACAAAGGCCCAGTGATAGGCACATGCTGTAAATATTGCCCTTACATACTGAGAAAGTTGGTAGAATAACAGTTTTGTATTAGCAGGAACTGTCTGAAGGTTATGAAGTCTGAAACACTAATGTCTGCCATTAGTTTGTAACATCAGTCTTCAATTATATGCAACTAACTTACCATAAAAACACAAGTTTGTGTAGACTGGGCAAAACTTCTAGGCATACACCTGGACAATCTGCCAAAAAAATGTACAGTTGAGAGGTATGGCCACACCAGGATATGACTTTTCAGGTAAGAAGTATACCACACAGGCAGGAGCTCCCCAGCCAGTATATCACCAAGTTGCTGGACTGTTTACAGAGCTTCCTCAGTCAACTGGCTGTAGCCATACCTCTCAACTGGCCTTTTTGGGCCAGAATGTGTATAGTCAGGCTCATAATATTGTTCTGTGCATCATACATCTTGTATTCCTCTGGTAAAGACTGGCACTGTGATGATCTGAGGATGTCTGTCACTAGGTAATGACACAATACACTGCAGTGTCAGACTTCAGATATGTCAGAAAATGTGCTAAAAATAATCCAATACCTCTAGGAAAGTTCTGTTTACTTTTGAGAGGTATGGCTGTAGCACACAAAACCCCAAACCAGAGTACAACTATCTATGGAATGGAGTATCACTCTCACTATAGAGAGTCATACTGGGTATGCTCCTACACTTAGAGAATCACAGGCCATGTGGGAACCCACATTGGACTATATAATATATATGGGCTCCGGATAGAGAGATGAAAAGTCAGCAAGAAAATGAGAGTAGCAGTGCTGAAATTGAATTCATCCTCAAGTCTTGGTGAGCACCTTCATGAGGTGGACCCTGTTTTTCACAAAATCTCAAGGCAACACTGATATATAGACTGTATTTATATAGCATATATCATGGACAGAAGTAAATCAAAAATAACAAAAGATAGCTGGGTGCACAAGACCCAAGATAAAAAAAGTGCCCAATCCTGGTAGGCACACTGGTGCCAGGACTGGAAAAAATTACAGTGTAAAATCCTCAAAATACAGAAACATTCCTACAATGGGGCCAGCCCAGGCTCAGGGGAAGGATGGCCCCCCTGTTGTAGAAGGAAGTAGCAGTCCACAAAAATGACAAAGGTTGATTGGCCAAAGAATAGCCATAAAGATGATAGAGTGGACTCTTGAGATTAAGAAAGAAATTATATATTGTTACTATTATGTAAAAAGCCCAGAATTTCCAGACACAAGCTATACAAAATGATTAAGAGGAAAGAAAAATACTTCCGCAGAAAAAAACTGTCAGAAGCTTCAAATAAAATTTGCATTTGTTAATATAACAGATTTTTGAAAAACAGTATACAGATCAAGAAATTTTGGTCTGTTTGGAAAAAGAAGCATCTGAGGAAGTGAGATAATATAAACAACAAAACCTAGAGATATTTGAAAAATATAAAAAAATATCGACATGGGAAAGAAAGAGAGATTTGATATGGTGCAATATTTATGCAAAGGAGAAAGCCAAGTCAACTAATATAGAGAAGGCAGTCTCAAAGATATTCGAAAAGAAATACAGGCAAAGGCATCCAGATATGGAAAATTTCACAATAAAAAGATTAATAGCACAAAGATGTAATGATGAAAATATGATTGGTAAAGCAGAAGTTAAAGAAATAGACATTGAAGTTATAAAGTGCCTGCGAAGTGAAGGATTTAGTGCAGAAGGTATAAAACAGACTACATCAGAGTATGATGGAATGAGTCCCCAAAATAAGGAAAAGCAAGAAGATCAGGAGACATGTGAAGAAGAAATATGGACAGGGGAAAGGAAAGAGATTTAATATGGTGCAATATTTATGCAGAGGAGAAAGCAAAACTAACTAATACAAAAAGAGCAGCAGCAGCGATATTTGAAAAAAAAATATAGGGAAAGGAATCCGGATATAGAAAACTTTACAATACAAAAAATAAGAAGACTAAGAGGAAAAGTAGAAAAAGAGATTAGTAATGCAGAGGTCAAAGAAATCCTGTCTTTGCCTATTAAATCAAGCAACTCTTCTCTTAACTCATCTCCTTCCATACTCAGGACACATCCTTTGTTTTCCTTTTCCTACAGGAATTTTATAGAAAGTATTAAATCGAATACAGAAACCACCACAACAGGATAGAGCAATGGATATCCAAATTAAGGGGAAACTAGTGGAAAAAGAAGCAATTGGTCAGGTACCATATCAAGATAGTTTGGAGCCTTCCACAGGAAGCCAGCAAAAATGTTCATTTGAAGCTAGACAGCAAGGAAAGGAACAGTAAACTGTGGAAAATCTGATGCAGTCAATATTGAGGAGTGATAGGCCAGTGAGTTCCCATATGACAGAACTACAGATGGCACAGGATGAAACTGAAGAGAATGTGCCACAGGAAGGTGCTATAGAACTTTCTATAAAATTCCTGTAGGGAAAGGAAAACAAAGGATGTGTCCTCAGCATGGAAGGAGATGAGTTAAGAGAAGAGTTGCTTGATTTATTAGACAAAGACAGATATGTCAAGATCAATGAGAGAAATAGACTGCAGAAGGTTAATAAAACCCCAAAAGTCAGAAGCTTGATAAAATAAATGAACACAGTAATTAAGACTATCCATAGAGATCCATGAGACATAACAGAAGTAAACAGAATATATTACTATGCTGCTAAATTAATCACTGATAAAATTCTACCACAGAAACAGAGAGTAGTGAGAGAAAAGTTGGGGGGAGGAAGCAAATACCATCATGGAAATTCGAATAGAGAAAACTATAAAGCAGCTAAGAAAAGAAGTGTCATAGTTAGAAGATTATAGAAGAGGGAACAGATCAAAAACACACTAAGAAAGATAAATGTGATAAAAGCAATGCACAGTATTAGAACAGACCAGGATCTATTATGCACTATTGCAGATAACAAACTAAAAATTTCAAAACAGGTGGAAAGGCTTAGAAGATACAAAGATAAATATAAGGGAAAAGCACAAAATAAGAAATGTATTGATGACCCAAAAAAGTTTTACAGCAAATTGGGAAATAATGTAAAAGGAATTGAAAGACAGCCAAAAAAAAGAGGAAGTAGATACATTTTGGAAAGTATCTATGAAGATCCTGTGGAACATAACACAGATGCTAAATGGACAGAAGAAGTAAAAAAAAGAATAAGAAGTTTAAAGGTACAGGATATGAAATGGGATGAAGTAACCAACAGAGAGACCAAAACAAAGTTAAAAAAAACCCTCAAACTAGAAAACCCTAGGCCCAGATGCAGTACCTAACTTCTGGCTTAAAGTATTAACTTCTTTGCACCAGGATTTAGCCATGAGTAAGAACTATTTATATGCACACCCCAAACACACACCACACTGGTTAACAACAGGAAAAACAATGCTCCTACTTAAGAGTAAACCTGCAAGCTACCCTAAAAATTATAGACCAATAACTTATCTTCCAATGACGTATAAACAATACATGGGAATTGACGCCGGCAGAGTTTATAGTCATTTAGAAGAAAACTCAATTATGACAGTAGAACATAAGGGCAATAAAAGAAAGTCATATGGAACAAAGGATCATTTGTTGTTAAACAAAGTTATAGTGGAGAACTGTAAGAAGGGGAAGAATCTAAGTATGGCATGGATTGACTACAAAAAAGCATTTGATAGTATCCCACATTCATGGATAAAAGAGTGCTTAAGAATGCATAAGATACACCCTACACTGATTGATTACATTACAGTAACCATGAAACAGTGGCAGACCACTTTGCAATTAAGCCATGATAAAGGACAGATTATTATCCCAGGGATAAAAATTCAAAGGGAGGATATTCCAGGGTGACTCTCTGTCACCGTTGCTATTCTGCCTTGCCATTAATACATTAAGGTGCATACTTAACAGCTTAGGTCATGGCTACAATTTGGCTTTTAGAAAACAACAAAGTCTAATGACTTCTCATCTTCTCTTTGTCGATGATTTAAAATTGTATAGCTCGTCAGATGAGGAATTGAAAGCTCATTGTCAAAACTTTTTCAGATGATATTGGAATGTCATTTGGTCTTGATAACTGTGCAAAGCAACCTTTAAAAAAGGAAAACTGCAGCACCAGGAAAACATCAGTTTGGG
Organism: Protopterus annectens; assembly: GCF_019279795.1. Taxonomy (NCBI): domain Eukaryota; kingdom Metazoa; phylum Chordata; order Ceratodontiformes; family Protopteridae; genus Protopterus; species Protopterus annectens. The sequence continues at coordinate 720,244,757 of NC_056726.1, forward strand.
ACAAGTATGTGATATAAAAGAACTTGAGCAAGACACAGTGTATACATACTTGGGAATTGATGAAGGATCAGCAATAAAACATGAACAAATGCGACTAAAGCTCAGTAAGGAGTACTTTAGAAGACTTAAATTAATCCTGAAAACAACACTGACATCTAGGAACAAAATCCAAGCCATAAATCAATTTGCTCTTCCTGTCCTAACATAGTTTTGGAGTAATTGCCTGACCCCAAAATGTGTTGGATATATTGGATATTAAAGCAAAAAGGATGCTTCATGCTTACCAAATGATTTATAAAAATCAGTGTATGCCAAGATTATATATTCCCCACTCCGAAGAAGGGATGGGCCTCCTTGAAATTGATTACATGTATAGATCTACAATTGTGGGAATCCACACATATCTGCTGACCCCACAGGATCCAAATGTAGTAAAAGTTTTGAAACATGAGGAGAATACATCTAAGTTGACATCTCTGCTTAATTTAGCAGAAGCATATCGACATCAAGCAGGAATGGAAATTATACCAGAAGTGGATAAAAACCAGGCAACAACTGAATGTGCTAAAAAACAAAAGAAAGAATATAAGGTGAAGGACCAGATGAAAAGGCAAGAAATGTGGAAAAAACATATAGCTGGAAGTATAGAAAACTTCTAGAAGAGCCTCATGTTGATTAAGAATGAATACAGCAATGGTTAAGGAGAGGCAAATTCACATCAAGAAATAAAAGGTTAATATTGGCAGCCCAAGATAGTGGGCTACGTACATGCTGGTTTATAAAGTTCATTGAACATGTGGGAGAAACAGACATATGTAGGTTTTGTAAAACCAAATTGGAAACAGTCACACACCTTGTTGCTGGTTGCGATGCACTAATGGCAGATGGACTGTACACTGAAACGCATAATAATGTGGCGAGACATTTACATTGGAGACTGTGCAAACATTATGGTATCGAAGTGGCTGAAAAACACTGGAAACATGCGCCACAAAGAATCATAGAATATGATGACGTTTATGTCACATGGGATCACCCAATACCATCAGTTCAAAAGATAGATGCTAGAAACCAGATATAGTGGTTCAAGAAAAGAAGACAAAAATAGCATTGATCATTGAAATTGCCACGCCTAGTGACTACAGTGTCTTCTGTACAGAGAAACACAAAGTCATAAAATACCTGGATCTGCAGGCAGAAATGAGAGCCAAGTGGAAGAAAGATACCCAGACAGTTCCAATAGTAGTAGGAGCAACTGGTCTTATAAAAAATAATTTACAGTTATATTTAGATATTATAAAATATAATTTACAGTCGTATTTAAATATGTTACCAATTCATGTAACACCGTACAAATTGCAGAAGGAGCCATTACTGGGCACACTGTGGGTGCTGCAAAGAGCACTTTTGGCTAACATCAAAGAGTGAAACAATACTAATTTCATGAACTTTAATCATACTTTGACTTAAGAATGGGGTCCACTACCATCATGGTATTAGAAACCCAAAAGAC
>NC_056726.1:720251269-720426269 GCF_019279795.1 Protopterus annectens
GTGATAATGTCTCACCCCACTGTCTATCCACAACATTGGCAAGATGACGTATGGCAACACAAATACCGTGGAGGTCGTAATGCATGGCAGGAAGTGCTGCATTCATGACCCTGACCACCTGTCTGGTGTGGCAGCCAGTACACACCTGTGCCTCCATGATGGACCATAACATGCATCTGGTAAAACCTGCTGTGGCACTTGTGACAGGGGCTTGATAGGCAGCAGTCCTCCATTGAGCACCCTTGTCCATCTGCCTTTGTGTGACCTCACCTGCTCTCTAGCTATGGCTGGTGTCTACACTCACACTCACCATAGTCAACACACTAGCCTGTTCCATGCCACCACCCTCAACCTGTCCATTATCTGTGGCTGCTGGGGACTGGGTATGTGTGGGCATACTGACTGTGTGTGGGGACAAGGTGGGTGGAAGTGGGATACCAAACAATGGCACAGATTCAGGCACCAACATCCCCACCTGTGCCTCACTATGACTACCATCATCATGGGAGTCCACAAATACACTGACATCAGCTTGTGAGGGGGAGAGACACCAACCCTCATGTTCAACTGTGAGGGGAAGACAACACATGTAAATGAATACCCTACAATATTATATTTGCTGATACACACACACACACACATACACACACACACACACACACACACACACACACACACACACACACACACACACACACACACACACACACACACACATACTCCTGGTACATTCTGGCACAAGTTTAACACCTATAGGCCCTTCAGGGCAAACCTTACGATAGTTCTGCCTTCCACACTCCATCTCTTTCACAGCTACTCTAAGGCTCACAACAAAGGGTGACAAATTCTACTGTGTGATGGGCCTAGTAGCAGAATGGTAATTGTGACCAAGACCAAGGCTATTGGAGTGAGCTATACAGTGTCACCAAGTGCATATGCATGTACTGTAAGAGCTTACTTACTGCTATATAAACCACACGCAATGACAAGGTGCACCAATATGTGGATGATAACTGTCAAAGGAACAAGACTATACACTATCACTGCAGTACCTGCACAGTTCAGACTCACAGGGATTCATTTCAGACAACATTGCAGGACAATCTGGAATACATACAGGAAACATGTAAAGTACTAGGTGCATAGCCTCATGAGATGATACCAGGCGATTGGCCCTGATGCCCTCATAAGCCTGGCCCAGACTTTTGCCCATGTCCCTTCAAAGCCAGCACCTGTTTCCCCTGTCCAGTTGGAGCACACCTGGGATCCCAGGAGTGTTTCATCTGTTTCCCATACAGTCCGGCTTCTTCTTCAAGTGGGCTATACACGTACTCTGCTAGACATGGGGAGGGAGTATATTTTATAGTATGTTGTGTGGGACACTACACTATCTCGCCAACAAGTACTATACATGTCACAGACCAGGTGAGGGCTTTGCCTGCATGTTGCGTGAGTGGAGTTTGTCTTACAGATATTCAGAAAAAACATCATGGCTGGTTTGGAAATGACCTTGTATGCCAGACACAGGTCACCTGTGATCAGTCAGTATGACACTAAGTAAAGGGACAGGGCTTTCAGCCTATCTGTATAGATTAGGTGTTGCAGACTCTGGATTTGCCTGGTCAGGAACCTCTGAGGTCTCTGCAACTGCTGCATTTGCTTGGCAAGGTAGATGCAAAAAGGGCTATTGTAGTTTATAATGCATCTGATAAGGGTGGAGTACAGGGATGTTGTGGCCTCCTGGTTCCTGGATGACATCTCTGCATCTGTGAGATGGGCCATGTAGACAGCCTTCCATACAGTGGTGCCCACATGATAGGAAACTGTCAGGTTGCTGCCAACCTTGGTGACTGCATGCTCAGTACATTATTACTGTCATAATTAGTGTGGATGACAACTGCCACAGCAGGGAGAATGATGGCATTCAGTTTACGGCAATGCTTCTTACACCAGTCATTAATTTGGGTGAGGACCTCTTGGAGGATGCTCACATCAGTAGGGAAATGTAAGACAGTGGCCAGCTTGCAAGCATCTGTAAACCTGGTCAGTCACAGACTACTGCTTTTGTCTTGTACCTCAGATATGTATATCTCAAACAGTAGAGGCTCCCAGACTGATCCTTGGGGTACACCACTCTGGAAGACTCTACTACTAGAAATGGGTTCCTCTACTTTGACCGAGTGGGTACTATCATTGAGCCAGTTTGCTACCTAACTGGTAACATGCAGGTTGATGCCTAGCTGTGTAGGCGTATGTATCCTGGTTGCCTAGGGATTATTGTGAGAGAATTGGGCTATGTGACGGTAGGCATTGTTCACCATCTTCCCCTTGTCCTTGTGTTTGCTGACCACTTCAGAGAAGTTGACAACATTTAACAAGCCTGATCTTCCTTTGACAATGCCCCACTGTGTGGGCTCAGGCATTTTGAGGTTGCCGATGTCCCTGTTCATAATGTCCTTGATATTGCTTTCCATTCCCTTGCAGAACAGGCTAGTTAGGCTGATGTGCATATGACTGGCTGGGTCAGTGGATTGCTCCGCCTTGGTGTATAGGGATGACAGTGGCTGTTCTCTGTGCAGATGGGATGACACCAGTGCTCAGGCTTTGGTTGACTACAACGTGTAATGGAGCTGAGATCTCATGCCTGAGGTCATGTAGGATGCAGCCAGGGATGGTATCAGGCCTATGGAGACGTCTGTGTGTTGGCTTTGAAAGGGCATTATGGACCTGCTTCCTGATGATGAGGGGAGGGTGCAGGTGCTGTGCATGCACATGTTAACTGATGGGGGGACAGGAACATGATGTTTTCACTTCACCTGTCTGCAGCAGGTTGCCTATATCTATGCCGTATGTGTATGTGGTGTTATTAACCACTACTAAAGAGCAGGTTTGTGTGTTGCCTCTGGGATTGCAGACATATGTCTGGAAGGCCTAGTGATTGGCCTTGGTGGATGTGTCCAAGTTGCACTCAGAGACAGCCTTGGGGTAATTCACCTGTAATCTTATTTGCTTGTTCAGACCAAGGTGACATTGCTACCAATAAGGCACCTGCTCCTTCTTGTCCCTGTCCAGCAATTACTTTCACCTATTATGGTATTTGTGTATTGCTGCTATCCACCACAGATGTTTACCCTACCTTGAGGGAGATGATGCTGTTGTATATTGCTGAGTGCATACAGCTATGTAGGTGCTCACATAGTATTGTGGTGTGGGCTTGGACACTACTGCTAGTTCCAACTAATGGGACTGTGGCTGTAAAGCTACTTCTACCTGCTCTGAGGAGATTTATAGTCATTTGTGTAAAGCTTACTTTGTTTAACCCTGACGGGGGGGGGGGGCAGGGGAGATGGCGACTTGAACAGGGATAGCTATGTGGTCAGATCGTACCAAGGAGGATGACACTGTAGGAGTGCTACAATGGCTGCTCATATTGGTTAGGACCAGGTACAAAATATTTCCAGCTGTCATAGGAATGTTGACAGGCTGATCCACTGCATTGTCATTGATAAAGCCAAGGAATCTCTGTGCGTTCATGTTCAGGTGGCATAGGTCATGTACACTATGGCTGATTAGTTAAAAGTCCCCCAGGAGCAGGGTAGATGATCGAATTCTGACAGATTCCAGCAAGTTGTGATATGTGCAGTGGGTGTCCAGAGTCATGATTGGAGGTCTGTAGCTAGCTATGATTTGAGTAGGTGTTTTGTCAACTGTTAACTGCACTCGGGATGTCTCCTGTGTGTCATACTGTTTGGCCAGTCTGGAGGTGAGTATGTTTATGATAATGTTTAAAACTCTACCTCCTGTGGCTTTGCAGCCCTCCATTTGGGGTATAAACGTATGATGGCATGAGTAACCTAGAAAGGTTAATGTGTTCTCCACAGCTGCAAAGCAGGTGTCAATGACTGTACAAATGTCGGCATCCTACAGAACAAGGTACGCTTGCATTGACATAGGTTTCATGCTAAGATACCTAGCTCCTGTTAGAGCAAGACATCTGCACAAAGGCACACATCACTGGTGGGCAAAGGCCAGAAAATAGTGACACTTTATGAATCTAGCTGAAACACACTTAGTTGCCAGCAAAGACGGTTCCGCATTCACAGGTCTACTCTGCAGGATATGAAATCTGACATTCAAATGTATGCTATTATATTATGACTTCAGTCTTTAATGGGTTGCCAGTGATTAGCCAGACAATGCACAACTGTATGAGGCATTGACTACAAATATGAGGCAGACATGTGGTCAATCTGCAAAACTCTGGACAGTTGACAGGTATGGGCTCAGTATATAAGATATAGTTCAACACGCACTTCTGCACCTGTTGTTTACTATGCACATACCTTATATAAGTCTCTTACATATGTAAGACAAGCATATGTATCACAGTAGCATTCACAGGTGACATATGAATATTTACAACATCCCAGGTAGCTGGTCTATCAGTGTCACAGTCAGTATTGGACAACAGACACTCCAGTAGTAGTCATACATGAGCTGACCTTTGCTGGGGTGACTCAGGGACCAGAGCTGTGATCCATGTCACTGCAGACAGGGCAAGCAGGAATGGCCACATGTGCTAGACAGCAGCATGTGAGTCCAGCTGGTCTTGTTGCAACCTAGTGTTTAACTTCCTATTTCACATTACTGCATCCCCTCTTCTGCATTCCATTACAAGCATAAGTGATTGACATACCTGTTACAGTACATAAGAGTTTCCTCAGAATAATGCAGATATTTAGGTTTGTGTAGTCACAGTCTGTCTTTGTGTAGATGGGTTCAGACCTGTGTTGCATAGGCAGCAGCTTGCCTTTTGTAGGTAATCCACATGAGCAGGTGATGGCCTGTGCACCAATTGGTGCCACCCACTTGCTACTTCCATCCAGAACAGCTGTGTTGTCTTTCCATTAGCCAATGCCATAGCAACACAGTGCTATAATTGTCCTTCATGTGGACCTTGCCCCTTTTCCTTGCTTGTGTGGAGGACATTATGAAGGTGTGAGGGCTACAGCTTCACAGATGGTAGGTGAAAATACCTCTCAGAGAAAGACATGTGGAGACAGCCCAACAACATGGGGGGCAAAGCTCCAGAATTGGGTACAGATTATAAGTAAGTATTGCTTTTATACACATAGAAGATTGCTAGTGTGACTTGACATCTGACAGTGATATGTCTCTGACATACCTCTCAACTGTCCAGATGTCCATAGACTGCCCAGAGGTTTGCCTGTTATGTTTGGTCTGGTCCTCAGACAATTTCTGTTTTTGAGAAATCAGTAGGATAATGTGGGGATTGTAGTCAGTAAATGTTGACATGCATTAGTGTTTCAGACATGATATCCTTCAGGAATGTTATGTTACAACAAACCCTGTAACACCAGCAACTGTTTCAGTTTGTAACACCATTAGGTGAGATATGTCCCTCTTTTTGGCCCTCTGTCCTCAAGTATGTCAGGCTTTGTCCAGATGTCTTGCAGTAAGAGGTTCAGAGGTATGGTATAACATTATTTAGTGACTGCACTCCTGATATCATCCCAGTGACTTAGCAGACTCCTGGAAGTGGTATGCATCAGTGGCCATAAATATGGTCCCACACCCTGGACATTCTGTAACAATCTGTACAGTTGAGAGTTATGTATGTCTGGTCATTGTTAACAGACTACCAAGACTGTGTAGCAGTGTTGTGTGTAAATGTTTGCTGTGCTGAGTAGGGAGAATAGCAGATGTGAGTGTCATAGGTCATTTTCTAGCTGACTGTGCATGCTGCTACAGTTGCTTGTGGTCTATCAGGTGTATATGTTTGTAGGGGCAGATTGAGAAATGTTCTGTAACACATCAGGATTCCCAGTAGACTATGAGTTGGGGCAGTATATGTCTGTGTAGTGTATGACTAGCAATCAGGATATGTTTGCTCAGTCATTATATTCTAGACTTCATTTGGGGTACTGGTATGTTGCTGTGACTGTGGTGCAAATGGTTGTGGGTGGACAATTTCTCACCAATGTCTGCTTTTCCCTACAGTTCCATCCCTGTAGTGCATGATATATTTGGAAATACATGGGTAATTCCCCAGAGCTGATTTGAAGTAGTGCTGTGTTAGTCTTACTGTGGTTCAGAATGTGCTGGGAGAAATTGTCAGCTCTCAGTTTTTTTCTCTTCTATTACATGACTGCAGTCATACCTCTCCACTGTCCATATGTCTAGACACTGTCCTGATGCATGGCTCATATGTTTGGTCTGTTCATCCTAACAGTTGTGGGTTTCTGACAAATCACTGGGATGATGTGAGCATTGACATCAGTAAATGATGACAACCATTTGTGTTTCAGTCCTGGAATCTGTCAGAAAATATAAATCAAACCATGCTACTTTAGCAGACTTCTACGTGTATAACAGCCATATTTCATATAGGTCACTATTGTTTGATCTTTATCCCCCCACTTTGTCAAGATTTTTGCAGATGTCTTGCTGTAAGAGGTTGTTTATATATATATATATATATATATATATATATATATATATATATATATATATATATATATATATATATATATATATATTCACACACACACACACACACACACACACACACACATATTCATATTTTTATATAATATATATGTATGTATATATATATATATATATTTTTTTTTTTTTTTTTCCCCCTTATGTTAAATGACTGTATTGCATGATATGTTTGTAAAAACATTACAAATTCCTACAGCTCAGATGGTGTAGAAGAATGTTGCTGTGATTCTAGTGCACAGGGTCCTGGGACCAAGACTTGGTAGTGATGACTTTTTCATTAAAGTTAAATGACCATAATGTGTGATATGTTTGTAAAAGCATTACAAGCACTCACAGCTCAGATGTTGTAGTGATACATTGCTGTGACTGTAATGCACAGCATCCCAGGTTTGAGACTTAGCAAGGCTGATTATTTTGTTGCTGTGCAGAACAAGGGCTGATGGACACAGAGTGATTAAAGCACTTTTAAGCAGTTGTAAGTGGGTTTGCGTGGTTTTGCACTAAGCTAAGTCATGCTAACAGATGATTAAGTCCTCTACATTTTACTAATCAGCGCTTACTCCCACTTACACCTGCAGTAATTTTAATAAAGGAAAAGAAAAAAGGGTGATAAGAAAGTGGTGAAATGGGGGCATGCAGGGGGTAAAACACTGGGAAAACCAGCTAGGAATGTGCAGGACAGGTATAGGAAAGGACCATAGCTCTACATTTCTTCTACAGCAACAGCTGTGAATAATGTGTAGAATTTGGAATTTACAGCCTCACACCCCATGGGGAATGTTGTTGGTGACAGACATTTGAAGAATAATTTTTGGGTAGATTGATTAATTTCACTGTACATGGGGGCAAAAATGTAAAGCTATGTATGGGCCAATGATTTTTTTGCAGGCCAGATAGCGTTTTTTTGAAGGTGAGAGTGGGATGTTGGGAAAGGGCTGTAGGTATGTTTGGGAAGGTAGATTGGGTAGGATAGGCTGCATTTGCAGACAGACAAGACACAGAAGACAGCAGACAGGGGTGGTATATAACACTTGAGGGGGGTAAACACCTAGGATGGGGAGGGTGGTTGGGAATCAGAGACCCATGAGCCCCCAAATGGATACAGTGGGACTGAGGTCCCCACTCATAGGCAGTCACCACTACACCTTCATGGCCCTGAAGCTGACTATGCTGGAGGCTGGACAGGAGAGGCAGCCTGCCCCACGAGGTGCACCAGAAGGCCCTCCATCTGACGCAGTTGTCCATTCAACTCATTGCAGATGATGCTGTGCACCATACCCCAGAACTTGCGGTGGGTGACGGGGGGGCAGATGAGGCAGGACAGGCAGATCCTCTGGGATCTGCCTTCACAAACATGCTATTGTGTTGAGGTTATCCAAGATATATTGGTTAGTTATGAACAAAACATTTCAAAATTAGTTATAACAGCATGCATGGGTGTTCCAATTAACTCAAACCAGCAGATTTGAAGCAACTGCATAGCAAACAAAACACATGCGTAAATGGAACAAAAGTAAGCATTTTAACAGCATGCAAGTTACATTGAATGCAACAGGCCACCAATAATAGTATTTGAACAAGGTATATTAATATGCAACCAAGTAAATATATGAACAATAATAGAATGCATGTTCCAACAACAGGTTTTGAGAACAACCTACCTGTAGTATATGAATAATAATTATTGATGCAGATGAGGGATGGGTGGAGAGAAAAAACTCCATTAACAACTATATAGGCTTCCATTTTTCACAACAGTGCTACCCAATACTCTACAGGTCTACCCTCACTTTACATCTACTTATGGCCCATAGCTTCTGTAGCACATACATATCCATTAGACTGTCAACCTGTAATGGTATGGGGTAGACTGGGAGGACAATGGCTACATTACTGGATGGGGCTTGTCCATGTCAGGGTTACATAGTTGACAGAAAAGGGGGTACCCTGCACTGATGTTTTGTGAGTCTGCTACTGGCATACTTCCCTGGATTCCTATCTGTGTCAAAGTTATTGGCAGCAGTGACCACTAGCATTGACAGTGTGACACTTGAGGGACATGTATCGGGGAGAATGCATTGTGTATGTACCTATCCTGCTGTCATTTGCAGGCATATGGGTTTGGACAGTGGAGCAGTTGTACACAGTGTATTAGTATACCCTTCATACAGCTACTACGCACATTTCCTTACCTGTAAGACCTGTGGAGAAAATATCTGTTAACACTTTCTTTTTCTGAAAATATTCAGGATTTCTTTAGTGTATATATGCACACATATCAGTATCACTCCCTGGATTCCAATCATGTCTGGGTGTGCAAAATTAACAACTAAGCTATTTCTCATCACATTGAGCTACTGGGGAACTGCTGTTTCTTGTTGACTGATTTTTGCCTATACTCTCTTGGTTAGACAGTCTGACCTTGTAATCCTGAGGTTTATGCATAAGAGGTAGTGTACTGTGTAGTAAACCTTTGAAATAATATGATCTGGAAAGCAAAGGTTAACACAAGGCACTGTAACAGGGGACACACTATAATACATTTGACATTAGTATTCAGGGTTCAGATCTTAGTGCATAATATATGTCATATTTCATGTATATCTTGATTTACAGCTCCACAATCTACTGTTATGCATAATAGCTGGTTATCAGAACAACTTCTGTTAATTCATGCTGTCAAAGCCATATTTTTTGTGCAGAACCTGTACACATTCTATTTCTACAACATACCAGAATAAACACAACAGTTGGAGGTTTAGGATTTTATTATACTTATATGACACAGTTCTTTACTACTGCATATGCTGTAGATCACTATTAGTCTGGAAAAACTTTAATCGTTAGACACAGAACACAGTAAACAATTTACTATTTCTTATTTATTTCACTATATACTGCAAGGTAGATCTGTACTCACCAGACTGTCAGTGTAGCCTTGTCAGTCTGTCCGCATGGGCCTCAGCATTGCTAGTCCTCTACGCTGCAGCTGTAGGGGAAAAATCAAACATTATGCATACCTGTCTATCACATACTCAGGTTAGAATCTGGTACAACTATATCTGAGATACTTACAAACTACTGGAGCATGGTTGTCCCAAGCATCTTCAATTGCCCACTTCCTCTGCTTTAGGTCAGCATAGTGATGCCGTACCTGCTCACCAGTCCAGAGGATGCCAGTGGCACTGTTGAGATTGCGTGCCAGATGGTGCCAGGCCTCTGCTTTATACTGTGATCCCTGGTACTGGTACTGGTTGCTGCAAGGAGCCCGGCCATGACTCTGGACTCCAAAATGTCCCAGCGCTGCACCCAAAAGTGCGAGCCCTCACTAACACCTGACATAGTTTCTACTCAGAACAAGCTACAACAGAGTCTGGCTGTATTCCCACCTGCACTGTTTAAATAGGGTATTGGACCATTTTGAAAATGCTGAGCTCAGCTGAGCAGTGCACAAACACGCTAAGTTTGTTTGAGCAGTGCTTAAAGGGGTAATTGTTGAGCACTGCTTAAAAATGCACAAATTCACATAGCTGAGCTGACTGCTGCTTAGCATTTACATCTAATCAATTCTTAAACTGGCTAAGTATAGCTGAGCACTGCTAACCATTGCTCACGTTTCAGTTTTTTAAAAATATCAGAATAATGACTTAATTAATCATTACTGACATATTAGTAAGTGTATATGATTTACTTTACATGACTTCCCTCTGTGTGCTTTCTTTACATTACCATGGGGTGTGACTATACTGTATGGGACACTTGTGTATACATGGATGATTTCACATGTTATATGCACTCACACTTCCATTGTAGAATAGCTACACTACCCTGGTTGACAAATATAAATTACTACATAATTTAAAATAAAAAAAATAATTTTAACCCTGCTTTCCAATGTAAAAATAAAATGCCTGTCTTGGTACTTGAGCCGTGAATGCCTGTATGTAAAGCCAGGACTCTAAAAACTACACTATCGCAGCATTAGGATTTTTGCTGTATATTTTTATCTCTTATGGGAAGTTTAAGCAATGCTATCCAGAGGGCCATAATACACAAACCTGCTCAACTACACTTAAATATACTTCAGAATGGAAAAAAAATAAAAGGGATACTTATAAAACCACTTTATGTCCATGCCTTGTCAGTCACAGTCAGGGCAATTGTAAGGGGGCACATAGGGACAGATTTTAAATATTTCTCTTGCAAACTTGGAAAGTTGATAGACTAGTAGGTTTTGCATTAGCATGACTTTTTCGATGGATGTGGAGTCTTAAACACCAATGTTTGTCATTACTTAGTGACTCCAGTCCTTTGCTATGTGCCAGGAAGGGAGAGATATTTGGAGGAACACACCAAAAACATGAGGCAGCATACCTCTCAACGGTACAGATTTTTCCAGAATGTCCACCTTATTGCCTCATAGGTTTGGTCCATTTCTCATGTGACTCTGGTCTTCTAGCAAATCATTGGCAAATCACTCAGGGTTTAAGTCAGCACATAATGACAGACATTTGGGTTTCAGGCTTCATACCCTTCAGGAAATCTGTGCTAATGCAAGACAAGTTATTCTATCAACTTTCCAAGTGTATAAGAGCAATATTTAAAATGCGTCCCTATTTTTGGGGCTTTCTCCCCACACTGTTTATGGTTTTGTACAGATTTCTTGCTCTAGGAGGTTGAGAGGTATGTGAGGCAGGCATCTGGGCATTCTGTAGAAACCTGTACAGTTGAGGGGTATGGCTGTATGGCTCTTTTGCAATGCAGAGGGTGCATGACAGTGCCTGTCACACACCACCTGCATTGCTTCTTTTTGGGATATCTGCTTTCAGTGTCCATGGACAATGAAAGCACTTGTAAAGTGCCATACGGCACTTTGACAATGCAGAGGGTGTGTGACAGTACCTGTCACACACACCCTCCATTGCTTCCTATCCAGACTTCCTGCTTTCAGTTTCCGCGGACACTGAAAGCAGTAGCAAAGTGCCATACAGCACTTTGACAATGCAGGGTGTATGTTACAGAACCTGTCACACACCCCCTGCATTAATTTCTTGATCCCCTATCTATTTTAGTGTCTGTGGACACTGTTTTACTATTTTATTTGATTTCAGTGTCTGAGAACACTGAAAAGCTTTTAAACAGTGCAGTACAGCACTTTCTGAGTACAGGAGGCATGTTAGATGTATGTGCTCTACTTAAACACTCCCCCTGCACTCAGTAGTGTTCATGTTCTTTTAGCCTTAGCAGTAGCGCGCCTTCATGAATATGTAAGGTGCAATGCTGTTAAACCTAAGGGTAAATGGAACAGTTTGCTCAGTTTATTGAATCCTGGGGCTTGTCTATGTATTTTCACAGGTAGATATTAAATACTGCCAGATTCCAGCAGTGGGTATTTTACCTGGGATAGAGTCAGATGACAAGAAATTATGTCATTCTGCAAGCTATCTCAGCAGTAATATTTGAGATATTAATTAAAAAACTATCTGAGTGAGACACAAGATTCTGTATTCTGTCTTTGACCTGACAACAACAACAAGAGAAGATCCATTCACCACATCTGACTTGCTCTGCAATTAAGTTTCTAGGGGATAGTATCTCTCTTAGATATAGTCAGGAATATAGCAAAGCTTAGTTTAGATAGTTTTCTTCATTTATTTGAGACTGTCCTGCAATGTTGTTTTAAATATTTCCTGTGATTTTGAACTCTGATGTCACAATAAATATATACTTAGTATTGTATTGTTCTTTTATTTCTTGTTAAATATATTTAAACATTTCATAGTGGCTGATCTGTCTAAAGATATTTAAGTTCTGAGAGTAGTTGCATATTTATTTGGTAACACTCTTGGACACTCCTAATAGGTTCATAGGTTCATAGGTTCATACTAGGCTATCTGCCCGAGGGCATTTACAAGCCTAGCCCATCGTTTTGTGGCTTACGCCACCCCTTTAGTATGGGGAACTATACCCATTATTTTGCTGTGCCTCTGTCGAGCAGTGACACTGAGGTAATCCCTGGGGTATATCTGCGATCTCCCATCCATTGGTCAAGATTTCTCTTGAACAAGGCCAGCGAGGTGCTCTGCCTCACATGTACCGGGATTTTGTTCCACAGCATAGGGAGTCTTTGGGTGATGAATCTATCCCTCCAGCACGTCCTATTAATAGCTGTGTCGAGGTTTAAGTCTCCCGCCCTTGTGGCTCTGATGGATCTAGATTTTTTGAGGTGAAGCATATTCATCAAATCTGGGTTTGACATGGCCTTGTATGTTAGGCAAAGGTCACCTCTGAGCAAGCGGTGGCGACTGAATAGAGCTGGAGTTCTTTCAGTCGGGCAGCATAGGATAGATTTTTGAGACCCTTTATCCTTTTGGTGAGGAACCTTTGTGGCCTCTCCAGCTGCTGCAAGTGTCGGGTCAGATACATTCCGAATGGGGCATTGTACTCAATCATTGGTCTGATGAGTGATGAGTAAAGGGAGACTATAACCTCCCTTGATCTAGATGAGAATCCCTTCATGATAAGGTGGGCAATGTAGAAGGTCTTCCTAACTACTTTAGCTACATGGGTGTCGAATGACAGACTACTATCAACCTGGGTCCCCAGGTCCCTGATAACTTCTTCTGTGCTCAGTGGATTGCCACCTATTTGGTAGCTAGGGGTAACCTTGTTTTTCCCGAAGGGTATGACTATGCATTTTTTGGCATTTAACTTTAGGCCATGGCTCTGGCACCAGTTATCCGTTTCTGTGAGACCCTTCTGAAAGATATCTGTGTCAGATGTGTTTTCTACTATGGCCCAGTTTGCAGTCATCTGCAAACTTTGTCAGCCATAACCCTCCTGTGTTTGCTTGTACTTCGGAAAAGTAGATGCCAAACAAGAGTGGGCGCAGGACTGAGCCCTGTGGGACACCACTTGTGACAGGCTTTGAGTCTGACATGGCGCCAGCAACTCTGACCCTGTGGGTTCTGTCACTCAGCCAGTTTGCAACCCATCTTGTGATGTATGGGTTAACATTTAAGCTGATGAGTTTTTCAATGATACCCGAGTGGGGTATTGTATCGAAGGCCTTAGCCAGATCGAGGTAGGCTGTATGGACTGCCTTTCCTCATCAATGGCTTTGGTGACTGTTTGAAAAAGTCAACCACGTTTAATAGGCATGATCTGCCTTTGACAAAGCCAAACTGGGTTGGATCCAAAGTCTGCAAATTCCCTATGTCTTTATTTATGAGGTCCATTATGATCCTCTCCATGGCTTTGCAGATAAGGCTTGTCAAGCTAATGGGCGGTAATTTCCAGGGTCGGTGGAGGCACCGCCTTTGTGAAGTGGGACCACAGTTGCAGTGCGCCACTCCTGGGTACGTATCCAGAGGTAAGACTTTGATTAAACAGCTGTCCTAGCTGTGGGTTTAATTCCTCATTGAGTTCGTGGAGCACACAGCCGGGGACACCATCAGGTCCCATGGATGCTGTGTTTTTGCTTTGGAGAGAGCAGTTCTCACTTTGGCGCTGGAGATGTTTGGGGGCTGCAATCGTTTGGTATAGATATCTCTCCTTTTGGGGAGAAGTTTGCACTGAACCTGTCAGCCAGTATGTTGGCAATGTCTGTAGGATCAGTAATCTTCACATCATTTTGAACTAGTTCTGAGCATATCTGGGAGTTTCCTCCTAGGTTTCTAACATAGCTAAAGAAGGCCTTATGATTGTCTTTTGAGTCTTTAGCTATTTTTCTCTCGAAATTTGCTTTGGATGATTTTATGAGAGCTCTTAGTTTTTACTTATAGTGATCAAGGGTGTCTTACCTTTTAAGGATTTTGCTCTATCTTGTAGTAGCTTCCTCCTTTTGTTGTAGAGTTTGTTTATGGCTGGGGTCCACCAGACTGGACGCTTGCCTTTGGTACAAAGAGTCTTTGTTTTGCTTGGGATTGCCTTATCCATGCAGTCCTGCAGGTGCTGGTAGAAGGCATTTGTAAGTGATTCAGCGGCTTGAGTACTGTTTTCCGCGGCTCGGGGCCTTAAAGGAGACCACACTAGTCTTTAGAAGTGTGAAGTCGGCTTTGAGACGTTCTTTACTGTGGTCTTTTTATTTCAGGTGGGGTGGGATGAGGACCTCCAGCGAGATTAGTTTGTGATCTGATCTCACCAGTGAGGGGTATACTTCGGTGTTGAACATTGTGCTCCCATGTTCGTGATGATGAGATCAAGTATGTTATCTCCTCTTGTGGGAATGGTGACTAGTTGTTCCATGGCATTTGAGTTTATGAATTCCAGGAACTTTTGGGCTAGGGTGTTTGGGCTTGAGTAGTGTTCCCAGTCTATATTTGGGTAATTGAAGTCACCTAGTATGATGGTGTTTGGTGATACATTTATCCCCTCTAGTGTTTTCAGGAAGGCCATGTGAGGTTCCTGAGTTTGTGAGGGTGGCCTGTAACATGCTACAATTTGCAGAGCAGTCTTGCCTACGGTTAATTGCACCTGGATGGTCTCCGATGCATCATGCGTTGCCACCAGTCTTGAGGTGTGGGTGTCCTTGATGAATATGGATACCCCCCCTCCTTTCTTGGTATTTTCCTGATTTTGGGGCCGGAACGCATGATATCACCTTGCTCTTGGTCAAACTACCATTTGTATTAATAGTAACATTACACAATAAGATTGGACACCTTTTGTTAAGGGCCTTAAAGTAGCTGATAAGGAGCTGGCTGGTGGCAGTGATAACTACCTTATAGTCTGGGCAAAAAAGGCCATAGCTAGTTAACCTTGCCAGCCTTTCCCAGGTGTGTGTGCATCTGTGTAAATCAAATCTCAAAGAGTGTGTGTGTCAGCTTCTTGGGCAGGGACATGAAGCACTGGTTGGACAGATAGGGTGCTAGAGGTCTTGGCTTGGCCACTCAGCTGAGATTTCAACTCTATAGTTGTGCCAGTGGGGAGTCTTACTAGGGATCTGGAGAAAGAGGGAGAAACATTTTTCAGGAGGAGTAGATTTATACAGTATTAATATTTTGGATGTCACCCTCTATAAGAATTTTGAAGAAAGGCAAAATGAATATGACATTTATAGAACTGTGATAAGATTTTTATACATGGTGCCTTAGAGGATCCCCATTCTCTAGAACAGGCTCCCCATCCATGTGAAGTAGAAAACATCTGTAACCCTATTGAAGCATAACCTTGACTAATGGATGGGAAATCTGATATTCACCCCAGGTCTTCCCCATGTCTCTGCTAGACAGAGGCAAACAGTAATGCCAAAACTAACATACCCCTCTCCCACATAACCTCTAGAAAGTTCCTAACACCCCCTCTCCTAATAAACACCCATGATACATAGGGATAAATTGGGTTGAATTGCATGATTAGGCTTATAAAGGCCTTGGTGGTCATTAGCCTAGTATATACCTGTGAATCTATCAGACTATACTTAAAGGTCCTCTTAGAAATAGGGCTTCCCTTTCAGCTCAACTGTGCAACACTGCAGGTGACAACTGAGGTAAGGAACTATGCTCTGACAAAATGGAAGAAGGCTGATACTATGCACAGAAATGTTCACTTCTGAATCAGCCCTCGATATGTCAAGCCACAAGCACTACCAAAGCATCTTCAAATGCAGCTGATCTGAGTGGAAATAAACAAGTCTAAGGCTGTAACAAAGTAAGTAGTTAATCTAGATGCTCAGTATATGGCAATATCATTAATAAACTATTCAGACACCATGTCAGGACAGAGGTGTGCATTTTTTAAATGAAAGTTTTAAATATAATTGTGACAAGTTGTTAACATATATGGTATCATGCCACACAGTCACTAAGCTATTTATGCAATAGTAAAATTAAATTTGAATTAAAGGATACAAATTATTTTTGGAAAAAGGAGGGGTCACATAACAGTACATGTGATGAGTGTGGTATACTTTCAAGAGAAGTGGTCACATGCCATCTTACACCAGTTTTGTAAGACTTTCATTGGGTAATACAGATGTTGTTGCACAGGTGTAGCAGAGAGTGTGAGGTGGCCC
The DNA here is from genome assembly GCF_019279795.1 of Protopterus annectens. Classification (NCBI taxonomy): domain Eukaryota; kingdom Metazoa; phylum Chordata; order Ceratodontiformes; family Protopteridae; genus Protopterus; species Protopterus annectens. The sequence continues at coordinate 720,267,813 of NC_056726.1, forward strand.
ACATTATGGCATAGCATCAGGAAGAAGAGAAATATATCACATAGCAATTCATTATAGCAGAATGTGCACACACATTGCCTGGTGTCCAGTAAGTTGGACACATATATCATTAAATAAGAGCAAAGGAAAGTATAAGAAAGTAGTAATTCACTAATATAACAATCAGAGGTATACAGAAAAGGCAAGCAACTTGGTATCAGTGGAGGGGGGGAGGTGGAACACTTTTTTTGTTGTAGGTTACATAGTTTATATATGAAAAAAGGATGATAGGAAAGGTGACAGGGAAACATGTTTAGAAAAGGTAGGGAGAAGAGATGCTAGTAAAGTAAATCCACAGATCTCATCATGAGGTGCTCCATGCCAGCTACCAAATGGGTCAAATTCATATTGATTGCCACCTTCAACAACAGATCCACTGATGGGTGCATTGCAGCAAGTGATCAAGTTAGGTGGCCTATTGGGGACAGTTTGGAGAAACCATCCCAAGACCCTGCCAGCTCTACCACCTACTGGAACAGCAGACAATTCAGGAGGGTTCCCTATTAGCTGATCAAAGACGCATTCTTTCGAATGCATCTTGATCGAACTTTATAGCACGAAACGGCAAAATACCAAGCGGCATATAAGAGAATTCTTTCTGTAGGAAAGAAATCACTTGGCCGCCTTTGGTATTTTACCTTCTTTGTTACTGTATTTTGGTCTCAGAGTTGGTATATTTAAGTGGGGGGTGAAGACCCCCCCACATTAGAAATAGTTTGTGGTGTGCATGTGTTGTGTGTGTGTTTCTCGGAACAGCAATTTTTTTTTCCCTGGAAAAAAAAATCGCTGTTCTGAGTGTTTGAGATTGTAAGCTTTCACTTACATGGGGTCGATGAATCAGCTTTCGCTTTTCTAAGTGTTCGCTGATTCAATATAGATCCTTCAGGAGTTGGGGGTGAGGGGCAGCAGTGGATGATGTGCTTAAAGACTACTGTGATCATTTTGATTTGTAAGAAGGAGATACAATGGGAAGTGTTCCATAAGTAGAAATGTTGTAGAAATAGCATAATATATATAGTACAGATCAGCAAAGTCAAATAACATCACCATGTTGCAGGTCTTTCTTACTTCCTGTACCAGCCAACATGGTTGACCTCTCACTCTGCCTTTGTTGAAAGAGAAAATCATGCATCAGCGGACAGATGCAATTATAGGTTGTAGGTGACATATGATAGAAAGCAATGCAAAGCTGCTAGCCCACAACAAGCTACTAGGTTGGAGAAGCCTAATGTGATACCCATACCCTTACAACACAAGAGCTACGTAAAGCACCCCACACATCCCGTCAGTGCCACGCCAGCATATTTTCCCTGAAAAGTGGCCACTAGCCTTGTGGGACAAATCTGGCCAACAAAGGAAAAATAAAATAAATATATGTGTCACAAGCACTGCCTGCAGTACACATACAATCCTTAACATTAGGCTTCTGGTTACAGTCTGGTGTATGTCAGAAAGAACAGACATTATTAGAAATAGTGCTCTGAATGACAGTAATAACACATTTTAGAACTGCACATTGAAAGAAAGCGCAGATAGTAAACACTTAATATACCAGTTTGGGAGTGCTTGCATAACCAATGCTTCCCACTGTTGGAGATCTTCAGGGAGGTGGCTTTGCATGTTATCATACTAATGGATGTATTGATAACTGGTAGTGGGGATTGCTTGCAGCTCTAGTAATGACATTTGCCAGATCATGGGATTGTACACCAACCAACAGGAAGACTTTTTTTCACACTGAGTATTCCCTTGATTCAAGACCCCCACCTCATCCTCCATTGACATGAATCTCACCAAAGTTGTTGCACTCCTTGGCACCTGTGCACATGTTTATAGCTGTGACCCGATTCATACAGCCTCCTGTGTGGTATACATGGAAATGTCCATATTTCTCAACTGTCCAGATTTTCACAGAATGTCCACATTTTTTACTCATATTCTTAGTTTGTTTCTCATAAAATGTTTAGTTTTCTGGATATTTTTGGCAAATCAGTGAAGACTGAATTCAATGAATAATAACAGGCATTTGAATTTCAGACTTCATATCCTTCAGAAAATGCATGGTAACAAAAGACCTTTTATTCTAGCAACTTTCTAAGTTTCCACAAAAAGCCAATAAATCCCTGGAACTGGAACAGAAATCCAAGCAAAGAACAAACAACTGACCAGGAAGCCAAAGACCACAGCAAATGAATTCAACAATGGCAGAAACTACTCCAATTCGCAGTTGTTGTGAAGATAAACAATCCTTTATTGGAAAACCACTGCAATTCATGATTAAGCGATTTCATCTAAACATATATTTCTTCAGAACCATGAAAACTCCTCTAAACTCTGAATTTAAAAGCTCAGAGAAGTAAAACCACACTTCCAGGAACTGCCAGTCAATATGCAGGCTGAACAAATCCCAGGAAAGATCTTAAAGATGTACACACACCAAAAAACACTTGCCATATAAAACCAAGTATAAATGGCTAAAAACAAATTTAGAATGTCAAAATACTACAGAAAGACATACCAGTTTTAAAAAAATTGCTCAGACTATGTTGGCTTTTCTTTTTAAGTTCACTAGCAATGGAAATATAGTTACTCAGTCCAGGTGGATTTGGAGCATCTAAAGCCAGTTGCCAATACATCTCACGATGTAGAAGTCTGTTTTCCCAATCGCCAACAAAGGCACCTGCCCCCACCTGTTCATGCCCAAAAAAAGTGAACTTCTTGAAACTGGAGCATGTACAAGCATGCCTAGTCAAAGCAGTTTTCATGTCCCTTTTGGATATACTATAATAGTTTTGGTATATCCTTTTGTTGAGTGCATTTTTAGTCTTATCAATATAGAAGGCAGGGCATGACATACATTTCACCAAGTAAACTAACCTCTCTGATCAGCAATTGAACTTACCACAGATGTTCATACTCCAAATTTTTTTTCTATTAAGTCACCTTCATAGCTGGTTTCAATAAAAGTGCACTGATGGCATCATCAACATTTTGTCATAGTCCAAGAGTCACTTTGTCTGGAAACAACTGGTTTCTCCAATAGCTGTTTTATGTTAGGCTTGTTCTTAAATGTGATTGAAGGGAAATCAGAAAGATTTTGTTTGACTCCCTCATTACAGTGTAAGATGGCCCAATTTCTCAGCACCACTTTTTGGTTGTCTTTAGAGTCCAGTGAGTAATGTAAAACCATACTGGTTTGGCCAAATGTATCCTTATTCTCATTTGTCTTTTCTCTCAACTTAATATTATCAAGGCCATACCTAATAGTAGGTGCATACATATTGTGTCTGTCTTCCCACAAATCTTTCTGAAGATTATCAAGAAGAGTTTCAGGATACCCTTTTTCCAAAAACATAGATTTGAGGGTGTCAAATTGTGTTAAGCAATTGTTATTGTCATATATCAGGTGAGAAATCCTTATACGTTGGCTTTTCACAATCCCCTTTTTTGATGGAAAGGGTGACAGATGGTGTACGACAAAAAAGAATTACAGAAGGTGGGTTTCCTGTAAATCTGTGTGTCCATACCAGCATACTTGTCTTTCTTGATTTCAATGTCCAAGTAGTGGATCTGAGCTGGGTCAGCATGGTGGGTAAATCTTAAAAAAGTGGTACTAGACTGCAGTTCATCCATAAAAGTATCCAGTTTTATCTCTGTACCTGACCAAAGGATCAGTAAATCATTCAAATAGCGAAAATACCACACACATTTTTTGAATAAAGGTAGCTTGAACAAAGTCATGAGTTCCTATCTCAGCAAGACAATGTTTGCAAAGGTGGGGACACATACGGCCCCCATTGCTACGCCTTTCAGCTGTTTGTAAAATTCCCCATCAAAGGTCAAAAAATTATTGTTCAATACAACCTCCACAAAATCACCAACCATTGTGTTGTCTGAAAGTGTAAGAGAACAAAACAGTGTAAGAAACTTCTCTGTGTGGAAGATTTTCAGTCCATATATTTCTAGTTAATCACTGTATATTAATCAGATCAGACAATAGTAGAAGAAGTAGTCTTTGTTTTTGGACCCATTACACTTTAGTGGGTTGTTTTGAGACTTCAGGGATACCATGGAGATTACTTGTTTTTTGTTTAAAGTGTAAGAGAACCATACTGTGTTACCATTTCACCGAACCATAACAGACCTTCCTCATGGGGAATCACAGTGTATAAATTCTGGATGCCACAAGTCACAAGCCTGCCAATATACCAAAACATTTGTACCCATAATGTGTGTTCAGGCTGTTCTTAAAAATAACTAAACTAGTGCTTGTTTTAATGTAATTTGGAAGTCTATTCCATGCATCAGCTGTTCTCTTAAAGAACCAGTTGGTACACTTCTCATTCCTACAGAATCTTCTATATCAGTGATAGCAAACCTATGACACATATGTCAAAGATGACACACACCACAATGTTTTGGGTGACATGCCAGTGATCACCAACACCCGAATTACCAAAGACACTGCATTTGCATTCATTGCTCACATGAAGTGCACTGAATTATTTTGTGTCAGGACCTTCTGACATGCCAAACCCAAAAGGTTCACCATCACTGTTCTACATAGTTTTTCTGATGATTCTTTACTACCTTTTGATAACTCCAAACATTCACAGAGGAAGTTATTTTTAAATACCCTATATACCTGAATAGTCTGCTCTTAAATATCTATATGAGACAGCGTACTAGTCTTTCATAATGGTTTACATTTTCACATCCATGGATGCCCTTGATATATTTCCACTGTACTCTTTCCAGTTTACTCATGCTTGTTTTCTGATAAGGTTTCCATATTGTTTTCCATACTTAAGTTTGGGTCTAATGTAACAAACAATGACTTCATCATTTCTGATTTCCTAGACTTTTTAAATCTTTTTTTTTATAAAACATATAGTTCTATAACTATCATTAACCAATTGGTTGATATGATTAGAAAAACTCAAAGATATATCTTCTCATATACCTAGGTCCCTAAATAAAGCTACAGTTTCAATCACTGTATGCTGCAGTTTTTCCAGTAACACATCACTCTAATTAGTTTTATACAGTGACTGTTTTGCTTTCACATAACCTGTTACTAACCGTCTGTGCCTTAGTTTAGATTTCAGTTTAGCAGAATTATCTAGCAACAAATTAAACTTTATATCTCCATGATCACTGCACATCAACAGTGGTAAAACTTGACATGAAGTAACAGTCATTTCTTTAGGAGCACAAACAAGGTCTAGTATGTTATGTTACGTGGTAGGTTTGTTTACAGTCTAAAGCATTTGCTGTTCCTGAACATACATTGTGAATAATTTCCTTTTCTAATTTGTTGAATCAATATTATTCCAGTCTTCTTCTTTCGGTGTTTTCCCAGTTAGGGGTCACCACAGCAGATCACCTGTCTTCTTATGATTGGCAGGAGAGTTTTATGGTGTCGAGTTGCCTGCCTAGTGCCCAACCTTCCACAGAAGGCACACACATGCACACACTCACGCCTAGGGCCAATTTAAAGTGTCCAATCCACCTACAGCATGTCTTTGGGATGTGGGAGGAAACCACAGCACCCAGAGGAAACCCACATGACTACAGGGAGAACATGCAGACTCCACACAAAAGGCACCCCAGCTGAGGATCGAAGCAGAGAACTTCTTGCTGTGAGGTGACAACGCTAACCTCTGCACCACTGTCACCACCCAATTTCTGGCAAATTTAAGTCACTAGCCACTATTATTCTTCCCATCTGTGTTGCATGTGTGATAAAAGGAAATATTGCCAACCTAGCTATCTGGAATTTTGTAAATAATTATATTTCATTTGTGAATATTAATATGATTTATATAGAAGTGTGAAAGAAGGAGACACTGTCAGCCCAGCTATCTGGAATTTTGTAAATAACTATATGTCAGTTGTGAATGTCAACACAATTCATATGCTTGTGTACAAATGTATTAGAGCTGTATGTTATGTGTATATCAAACTGCTGGTACAGAAGTGTGTGTGTGTGTGTGTGTGTGTGTGTGTGTGTGTGTGTGTGTGTGTGTGTGTGCGTGTGTGTGTGCGTGCGTGTGTGTGTGTGTGTGTGTGTGTGTGTGTGTGTGTGTGTGTGTGTGTGTGTGTGTGTGTGTGTGTGTGAAAAAGGTTTGTACATTACTGAGCTTGATTAGAACAGAAATGTATATAAACTACTATACCTGTGTAAATGTATATGTTTTAACATTAGGAACTGGAACTCATAGGGTTAACTTGCAAAACTTCAGGAAATAGTTGAAATTAAATTATTTTATAACTGTGCCATAAAAGACAGTTTCAATGCAGCAAGGAGACATAATGTCTAGCACTAAGGAGCCTTCTGCATTGTATTGTAAGTGTTTTATTGTTTTATGTCTCCCAGCAGCTGCAAACATTTGAAGGTTATGTATTTTTTCAGGGGATGCTAAATGCTGGAAGTTTCTAGCAATGGGGGTTTAGCCAGGGATAGTCAGATGACATCAGCCCCAGGATTCATGAAGCTTGCGCCAGGCGCAGGCATAGCGTAGGCGGTATAATGCCAAATATGGCCGAGCAATTCAGGTATGATCCAATTCCACGTGCACTACCGGCATACACCAGATCTGCGCAGCCCTCAGCTTAGGTATGCTAATCACCCCATGTGCAGTGCCACACCATGCAAATGAAGGTACATAGCGATACATGAAGTGGTGCAGGCATAGCGTAAGCCCACAGAAATGTAAACCAAAAAACACGGTTTACATTTTTCCAAACAGAACATCGGAGCTATGAAAGCGGACCAGACTCATGTATTACAAAGTTAACATATGTCAATGGCTAAATATGCAGCCAATGGCATAAGAAAAGGTGCAGAATACCTAAAAAACAACATTTAATGTCATGTCCACAGTAATGCAAAGTACAACCACAGGGCATGTGTGCGCAAACGGGAACACAAAGAAAATATATACAAATGTCATAAAATCGCAATGTAATACAAATCAGGATTTCACCATAATACTCAATGGTATGCATGGTACACCACAACCAAGCTGCAAGGGTTGCTAAGGGTCTGTGACAGTGTTTGGCGCGGTAACTATGAATTAGTAGTCAATGCCATGCAAATGAGGCTGGTAATACTGAATCGCAAACATCCCGCCAGATTAAGGATGTACCATACAGCGCAGTGCTACAACACCGAGGAGTGGCTCAGAGGTATACATGACATCAGCAGTGGGGTGTGCCACCGTAGCTGTAAGCACATTGGAGCAATGCAAATCTAGCCTGGCCGTTGCTAAGCAAAGCCGCAGGACAGGGGTGGGGAGGTAGGTATAGCATCGTTTAGTTGAGTGCACATATGGTGCCCGAAAGTGCATGTGTACGTGGATGAAAATGTGCCTGAAACCCGGTAAGCGGATGCACGCGCTGCGCACCATAGCACAAACAGGAAGGTCAGGGTAAGAAAATAAGGAAATGCTGCAGTAGGATAATTGGAGTACAACTGAGCAATTAACACCTATTAACTCACAGTGGGCAATCGACGGCAGCTGACAAGTCTGCTCACAGAAACCTGCAAAACAGGATAGGGGAGGTGTCAGATTGCAAAGAAAGGAAAACTGTCATAGCAGAGCAAAGCAAACCTGCAGTAGACCAGCAATAGAACACATTACTCAAGATAAGCCAAGTCTAGGAAAGTACAAATGAAAGCAGGCTGCTGGATGCATGCCAGAAAATGGTAGGTGAAACGTGAAGAAATGTAAAGGGAAGGGCAAGAGGTAATCCACGGCAGCCAAATGTAATTCAACACCAAAGGCACTACAATAGTAGTTCCTGTCATAAAACACATAAGATACCCTGTAGCTACGATCGTACACACACACCCTATGACATCATTGGTGTTCACAGCACAATAGTATAAAGTGTGAAAGCACCCTACACACACCTGTGTATTCCCAAACACTGCACCATAGGTGTAAACATATGGGGAACTTTTAAAATGTACATGTTGGGAGCTGCCATAGCTGTGATTCATCACCATGTGTTAGAGACTGACGGTGTTGTGGAGGATGATGCTGACAACCACCGCAGGCCTCGGAGGAGGAGAAAAGTGTTCAGACCAAGGGTAACCTACCAGGGGCTACATGATCTGGAGATAGTAGAGTGTTACAGGGTGGACAGGGACATCTTACAGCAAATTGTTGAGCTGTGCCGGCCACACCTGAGATCCAGATACAACAGAGGGGAACCCATCCCAGTGGACATGAAGGTATGTGTAAGCTTGCGAATACTAGCCACAGGTACCTTTCAAAGGCCAACTGGAGATATAATGGGGATCTCACAGGCATCAGCATCCAGGGTACTACACCAGTTCCTGGATGCCATGTTACCACATGCCAATGAGCATATATACTTCCCCCGAATGCAGGAGGAGTTGGCCAGCAATATGCGTCACTTCCACCATGTGGCACACTACCCGGAGGTACTGGGTGCGATAGACTGCACGCACATACATATCAAGTCACCACCCAGTGAGCATGGTAGGCGCTACATAAACAGCAAGGGATTTCACTCCCATCAACTGCCAGGTCATGTGCAATGCCCAGGGCATTATCATGGATGTGTGTGCTGGCAGCCCTGGAAGCTACCATGACTCGCATATCTGGTATGCCTCACAGCTGTATCAGGTATTTGTCAGGGGGGACATCCCACATGGCCACCTTGTGGGTGATGCTGGCTATGCACTGGAGCCATGGATGATGACTCCCATCAGAAATGCACACACACCCATGCAGGAATGCCATAATGAAGCACACGCACAAACCAGAATCATCATAGAGCGTGTGTTTGGGATGCAGAAATCAAGGTTCCGTTGCTTGGACATATCTGGTGGAGCCTTACAGTACTCTCCAGGCACGTGTGCCCACATCTTCATAGTATGTGCCATGCTACATAATATGATCCTGCGGAAACAGCTGCAGCAGGGACAAAATGGTGAAGGCCCTCATAGCCCACCGCAATTGCCAAGGCCATCACAGGCACAGAGGGATTCAGACCACGAACACCCTGTGCCAGCTCCAGTAGGCAGACGGAGGCATGCCAAATATGTCTATGCCTTGGCAAAGAGGGAAAGTATAGCACATACTCTGGCAGTGTAGGCCCCTATGGACTGACACACCTCTCCACCTGCACACACAGTAAAATGAATGGCACACACACACACGACCACCTGTAAATTGTAATGTATAGGTGGGCTACTGTGTGATTCCCACATAGGCAGCCCTCAACCATTGTACACACAACAGCTATTGGAACAAGGAATGTCAACACCTGAACAGTACACACACCTATCAGCATGTGTTGGCACTGTGTGTATAAGTTCCCAGGTACATCGGTAGGTACACGCCCGATTGTCAGAGGCCATACATCAACCACAACATAGAGTAACCAACTGTCGCTCAGTGGAGCAGAGGCAATTGCGGGATCCCATGTTTGTAATCACTGTTCCCCAAACAGTCTGCATGGATTCCCTGGTGCGTTAATGAGGGGCTCCACATCATGTAATCATGGATGTCGTGTCAAGGCATGGGGTGTACCCATGACAGGTATCTGTCACCCCAGCATGCTCCACCTACGGTCGTTTGAAGGTGTAGCACATTATAGTGTGTGGCTCACTGTGATATACATATCCAATGCTGGAGCACATCCATTACACATCACATGGACATACCATTAATAGGACTCTTCCATATGTAAACTAACTGAGTTACCCATGTGATTGCAGTATGGATTAACAGCCATAGTATAGTCCACATACAAAACGCCATAACATGTATGAAAATCCTGGATGCCCAAGTGGTAAATGCAGTGACCGTCGTGCATGTTCCCGGTCCCACGTCCTGCAAGGGATGTAACGTAATCCTGAAGGCACGAATAATGCATGTCGGATGCAGGTCAGCAGATCATGTTTAGCACACGTTAGCGGGAATATGCGTTGCCCAGTGCTGGTAAGCGTCATTTAAATATGACTATACGGATATGCATGAAACAGGGCTAAGCTTCTCTGAATATCGCGCAGATCACAGTCAATGATGTCCAGAACAGGTGAAACCAGCATTATTCACCCCTGTACTAATAGTGCCTGTTCTAAAGGGTAAAACGATCACTGCCAGGAGTAGAACACGTAATCATGTACACAATCACCTAACACTATGGTAGCCAAGATGTACCTACGGCAGGTGTGTAATGTGACAGGTTCAAACACAAACGTACGGAGTCCAGGAAACAGTATATATATATATATATATATATATATATATAGTTGGGAGGGTGACCTAATGGTTAAGGTGTTTGCCTTGCAAGCACAAGGTGCAGGGTTTGAGTCTCACAAGGGATAATTGGCTAGGCTTAAAATGGCTCACAAGGGCAGTTAGCTTAGTACTAATCTATGAACCTATGAACCTATATATATATATATATATATATATATATATATATATATATATATATATATAATACAGATAGAAAGGGTGATAGAGAGATATATGTTGATATATACGGAGTCACCGATATCTGCAAATATATAGATAGGTCAACGACATGTACACAACCATGGAGGTACAAATAAATAGGATACTGCCAACTACGGAATGTGTCACATACCGACACGCATAACCACGAGGCTGAAAGACCTAAAGAACACAGTACTGGAACACTAGAACCACAAGTAATATTATCATGATATGAAGGGACATTTAGTTACTGCTGCCGGTGTTGCGGTCCACGTAGGTACTGTGTTCAACTGTGTTTGTGATTGCCGTAGTCTGTGTATGTGTGTGTTGAGGGTGCCATGTGCGTTTCTGTGTGACTGTAATGTGTGTGTGTGTGTCTGCATTGTGTGTCTGTTAGTGTTAACTCGGAGGTAGATCATCACGGTAGGTGTGGTTATAGCTAGCTGTAGGCATACGGTTACCACCTGTCCCACATTAGGAGGGACAGCCCCTCCCTGGGCAGTTGTGTCCTGACATAAATCATTAAAAAGGGCAAATGTCAGAGACTGTAGGACATAATTATGTCCCATATATTATGTAATAGTTGCATTAAATAGTTATGCCTGTATGTAAGAAACGTAAATGATACATGAAATATGATAAGTAGCCAAAGTCCTACAAGAATAAGTATGTATTCAGGGTAAAAGTATGTGCTATCCTGTGTACTGACCATGGGTATGTGTCGGCCTGTAAACACCGATGTGTGTGTCCTGCAAATGTCCCACTATGGCCATTTGAAAAGGTGGCAACCCATGCCAAAGAGGTTCAGTTACCAACACAACTGCAATGAGTGCAAATATCTGGGACAGAAATACACTGGACAGCTGTCATTTAGTAACATTCCTTTACATATCACTGTATTTCTGGAGGTATGGAAGTATCAACCTCACCTGCATACTATATAGAAACCAATTAACAATGGCCCGATATATATGCCCGTAACAAAAGTCTACTAACTGATAGGTCTTTAATTAGGGAAGGAGCCCACACACATATATGGAATATGTAGAAATGCAAGCCCCACAAACCTGTATATGCTACGTACACCCACCTACATCCCCCACACATGAAACTATAGCAATACAGACTGTAATAACAGCACAAACATCCACTCACTCAATTACATCTGCAGAAGCGTTAACATACCTTGTGAGAGACACATTTTTAAAGGCGCCATGCGAAATCGTAGCCGTTGTATAATGGAACAGACGGCGATGTTACAGGTTTTGTTTGCAATAGTCCCTTAACAGATGATTGAGATGACAGGTACACTCACATGTAGAACCACATACTCTAGCCGTCACACACAATCCAGGGGGACATGAATCCACTATATCCGTGTCTCTACACATAGTTGCAATTACACACAACAAAACACATACAGGCCATCTCCCCGAAGGTAGGGCAAATGGGCAATGCCCAAGTGGAGAATTCAATTATACCCCACTGTTGCTGCATAGTTGGCGAATGGAGTAGCTGCACAGCTGATGTGCATGTAATAATTTTCTCAGGAACACCAATTGGCAGCAGGAAACCACATGTTGCAGGTATCGATGTATATAAGGATGACTTGCCAGACATTCAAACCGTATGCTCATACCATAGAACTGTTTAAACAGTGTAAGAGAGATAGTTACAAAAGTTCGGAACGCTAACAAGGTATGTAGAACACTCAGTATGTTAGTGTATGTATAGCCTGTTTTGTATTTAATTAAAAGTGTCCGCAATGCATAAAGTGGGAAAAGGTATTATGTAGTGATGTCTTGCTGAGCATAGTAACGCTTGTAGAAATTGTGTGTCCTGCAGTGGGCCACAAGGTAAACATCACAGACACCACAAGGGATGCTAATGGAGGGCTTTAAACAGAACAATTCCATACCACCCGCCATCAGTGGTAGGGTATTTCCAACAAGTACGTGCCATATCAGTGGATAGTATATGTTGATATACTGTCACAGTAGGCATGTGCATGGGCATATAACGACAATGACATGCCTAAGGTGGTCTTGCTGTGCAAGTATGCTTTGCATTATGGGATAATATGTAAAATATGTGTAATGTACAGTATTGTAGGTAGATATGTCAGATATTCTACACAGCATAACAGTCATATCATGCATACCAAAGGTATCATCTATTGGCATATACAATATACAATAACAGGATACATATGGCTTGTAGTCACAGGACACTGTAACAGCATGATAGCTAATCGAAATGGAAGAGCTACTCAATTAACCATGCACAAAGGACATGTAATAGCTTCACAGGTTCATAGTGGGGTACTATGCTGTCTGGCAAGTCTATTTGTAAGCCCAACTACAGTGTTTACACCAGCGGCACCTCTCTAGGGTAGTGTCCTGTCTGTGAACAGCAGAGCCATGTGTTACCTGCACCTCTGCACAGTACAGCCACTGCAGTGATCCCTGGCGTACATGTGTGTCTCCCATCCACCAAGTGAAGTATCACATGAACAGTGCTACTGAGTGTTCCCTGCGTGATGTACAAAGAGAATCATGTTCCAAAGCATGGTGAGTGTCTGGTTTGGGAATGTAACCCTCAAGCACATCCCACTCATCGTTGCGTGTGTGCACATATCCATGAGCATGTTGCTCTCAGTGGCTTTTGCTTATGTCGCTTATATGGAGTATATCCATGAATATTGTTGTGGACATGGGCCCTGTATGTTCAGCAGAGGTCACCCCTGAGTATGCAGTATGCAAATGTGTACAGTCATGGTGTCCGTAGTTCTGCCGCATACATCAACCTTCGGAGCTCAATAATCCTCATGGCGTGTTAATGCTGTGGTATGTAAAGCCATAGCTTTCTGTAAGGTACACCCTAAACAGGGTGTTGTACCCTTGAATGTGTGTATACATCAGGAGTTCAGAGGTACAATGGGTGCCTATGTTCCAGATACAAACCCAGTACAGATAAGGGTGGCCACGTAGAAGGATATCCACGCCACATTGGCAATATGGTTATCAAAGGAGTGGGTGCTATATACGTGTGTACTACGATCACATACAATGTGACATGTATGTAGGGGACTACCACCTATGTGATAGTCAGTGGGTGATTGGTGTAATGCAAAGGGGATGTTCATGCACCTTGTGTCATGCAGCTTGAGGCCATAATATTGATATCAGGTATCCGTCACAGTGACACCCTTATGGAGGGAGTCAGTATCAACTGGTGGATCAATCATGGTGCTTTGTATGCAGTTGTCTGGAAAGCTAGTCAGGGAAAGTCCCTCTGTGCTAGCCTGTACCTCAGGGAAGCATATACCGAACATGAGGGGCCCTATGACTGAGGACTGTGGTACGCCAAGTGTAACTGAAATACAGTAGGGACTATGGTATGCTACCCTCATTGAGTGGGTCCTGTCCATGAGCCACTTTGCATAACATCCTGAGACATAGGGGTCGATGTGCAGGTGGATGTGTATGTTGTCAATACCAGAATGGAGAACAGTGCTGAAAGCCAATGAGAGGACAATGTAGGCTGTGTGGACCCCCTTACTGTCATCAACTACCCTGGTAACTGTATCAAAGGAGTCCACCAGGTGTAGGAGCCATGCTCTGGCCCTGACAAGTCCAACCTGGGTGGCATCAAAGGACTGGAGCCCACCAATGTCTCTGTGAATGACTTCCATGATGACGTGCCCTATAGCCTTGCAGAACAGTCCAGTCAGGCATATAGGGCAATAGTCCCTCTGGTTCATTGTGGCACCACCTGTGTGGAGTGTGATAACTGTTGCTGTGTGCCATTCAGGGGCCACAATGTCTGATACAAGGCTATTACTGAATCTGGTGGCCAAGTGGGGAGACATGACGTTCAGAGGTTTGTGTAAATCACAGCCTGGGATGTTGGACGGTCACATGAAGTCAGTGTTCCAGGCCTTAGAGAGTGCAGGTTAGCACTGTGTAGTTGTGACCACAGGGACACCGCAACGTTCCTGCATGGATTGTGGCCCTGTAGGGAGTGAGAGGGTGTAATGTTAGCATTGAACCCATCAGCCAGGATGTTGCCAACATCACTTGGTTCTGTAATGTTCCTGAGTAACTGTCGTATGTCAGAGCAGATGTGGGTATTGCCATTGACTACTGACATACCTCCATAATGCCTTGTGGTACACCCTGGAATGTGTCACAGTAATGTTTACGTAGCTAGGTTTGGAGTATGTGATAAGGGATCCTGTAGCCCTACTGTGGCTGACCAGTGAGCTACCCCACCCATGGGATTGTACTCCACTTTGCAACAACCTCCACCTTTTGTTGTACATTATGTCTATGGAACTGGACCCCCAGAGTGGTGTCTGTTATCTGGTGGGTACCATCATGGCTCTGTTTGGAATAGCATGATCCATGCAGTCGTGTAAGTGCTAATGAAGTGCACTGGGGTATGTTTCAGCATTTGTATGTGCATTGTCCATCTGCACGGGTGTCATGACATTTACTACTGCTGTCATAAGATGTCTGTAGTAGGCGTTGTAGTAATCTTGTACTGTGTATGCCGTGAAGGGTGTGGTGCCAGGATGTGAATAACAAGGGTGATTAGCATATGTTCGGAAACCACCAATGAGAGGATAACCCCAGGTGTGGATCACCAGTCACATGTTGGTAGTGTCCATGTCTAGGATATTGTTGGTCTTGGAGGTGGTGTGTATGGGTTGATCCAGCCGAGTGGAGGTTATGAATCCCAGACAGCGTTGGCCTAATGTGTCGGTACATGAGTGGCTATCCCAGTTAAGTGTGGGGTAGTGTCAGTCTCACATCAGTAGTACCTGTCTGAACCCTACTGTCCAGTACACCAAGAAATGAGGGCTGGTAACCGTGGGGTATGTTGTTGAATCCGTAGCATGTTACAATGTGTATAGCAGTTCTGGCCACAGTTAGTTGCACGTGGATCACCTCTGATGCATTGTGCTAAGTAACTAGCCAGGAGGTGTGTACAACATAGTGGAATATGGGAACACTTCAGCCATGGGTGTTCCGGTCCAGGTTACATGACTGAAAGGTGTGGTCTGCATATACATGACTGAAAGGTGTGGTCTGCGTATAACCTGTCAGTGCAGGTGTGCTCTGCAGAGCCTAGAGGCAGGTCCCAGTCACTGCAGTGATATTGAAGTGGTCCATTATAAGGAGTGTCTTGCCTGTTGTGCGTCAGAGATGAAGATGTCAAGCATCGAGTCACATGACCCCATGTTTTGCTTGCCTGTTCCCATTCTGGTGGTGAATGTTATTGGAAACTGTGCAAGACAGGCAGTATAGGAGCAGCAGGAGCCTTACACGTTATCTGTACTCCCAGGGCTGACAGGTACAGGTCATCTATGCCAAAGCATCGTGTTTTGTTGACCATGTCAGTCAAAGCGGACAGATACTGGATGCCTGTGGAATGACAGCAGAAGCATAGGCAACTGTTGAAGTGAAACAGTCAGTCATTGTACAGTGGTATCAAGTCCGGATGAATGCATAATGCTCCCCAGGGCTTGGCCGATACCTTCAGGGCTACAAGACTGGTGAGCTATTGCATGTCCTTGCACATGTAGTCTGTGAAGTTGCATCTCAGGGCAGTCACACTAACATGGAGAATGACAGTCAAATTGTACCTGCTGAGGTGTGGCATGGGTGCATAGGTTATGTTGCAGAACCAGTTACCCAACAGCTAGATGTAAGCGACTATAGCCTTGTGTAGCTTGCTGAGTGGGACATCAGTGTGACCGCATACAGAGTCACCTATGACTGGTGTGTTGTGTATGTTATAACACCCTCTTGGCTGCTTGTGATGGGCACACATGAGTCTGTGGGCTATAAGTTATTGTTGTTGTGTTTGGTGATGGGGGCTGCCTTTGGTGCCTACACAGAGTATGGAGAGGTTCTGCAAAAGTTGCACTCATACTATGTGTGGCCTGTGGTGGTTGAGATCTTGTGAGACTATGTGATGAGTGGGGTGTGTTGCAAATGTTACACATCCCCACATGACTGTCAGGTTCAGTCTGGGTTGGTGAGAGCATCACCCCCAACATGGCTACATATGTGCATCTCCCACAGGCTATAGTGTCGTATGTTGGGAGGTGAGCATTAACTGTGTACATGAGACAATTGCTCTTTTGCCACATGTACGCCATATTCATCATATAGACAGGCAATAGCACTGGTACGTGACAGTTGGACATGCCTGTATATTCAACCATGTCTCACAAGATATGTGAGTTACGTGTGTACAACAGCTGTTGTACTGTAAGCAAGCTGGAAATGTAAGGACAGACAGTGTACTTGTGAGAAATGGTTTGGAATGGGTGCTATATTAATTAGTAGCTCATGAAGTGCTCACAAGTTCTGAACAAGTGCTGAGCATGAAAATGCAATACAGATAGGGTGTTGGATAATATCAACCCACAAGTGGTGACAACAGTCATAATTGGAGGCACTGCACTATTACCCTGCTGAGTATGGTCTGCAAGTCCATGAACCTTTATCAACGTAGATGTTAGCAGTACAGACGTAGATGACAGTACGGATGTTGGACTACATGTACCGTTGTATGTCACAGGAGTGTTCTACCAGTGGCCTGTTGACAGAATCAACACTACAAAATTGTCAGAGTGACATGTGCATATCACACCAGTGGCAGCTACAGTAAAACAGGGTTAATGTGTTGTACTCCCCCCTCATTGTAGCCAATACCACACAGACAAATGTGAGGCATCTGTGTATGTAAGGATGTGAATGGCCATGACCTATGAGCAATAGCTGTCTCAGTGTTGTGGACAACATACAGAATGGGCTTTGTGGGTGCGGTGTGTGACATATGTGCACAATCTGACAGATGATATTAACATTGTCACCGCTAGGTGAATATCCCTGTACCCATTAACTACCACCTAAGCTGCGGTCAACATTATGGACACTGTGTAAGGGATAGTGCTGTGCAGTTCACCTCCCTGAGTTGGTGACATCTCCAGGCCTATTAGGTAGTCATACGAGGCACCCATGTCATGACAGGGTGCCATCCATGAGCATGAAGATCATTGAACAGGCATACTCAGCACTCGGGTGACCAATATTGGATCAAATATCACCTTTAAGGGGTATTGGCCATGTGTGGATGAGCGATACCAGCCTTCACAATCCTCACCTCCACTATGCAGCATGCTGGCTACCTTGCATAAAGACATGTGCTACACTATGATGTTGGACATGCTACACGTACATATCCTGATCTGAAAGACATACGTCATGGACAGCCACCATCCTACTACTAGGATCGCCACATGCTGGACAGATCCCTGTGCCATACATATGACATACTTCCGCCATACCATGCAACCCTGTCCATCAAAGCTACACATGTCATCTCTGTCATACATGGTGTGATGACCGCATGGTAGATGTATTATCAACTGTCTGGCACTGATGCACCTCGCGATGGCAAAATGGCTGTCGGATACAGCTAGGAAACCTTGCCCGTACATGCTATAGTTTATAACCATCCCTGCGAATGATGTCCGGGTAGCCATTGTCCCATGTCTATCACATGTGCAACACAGGCGATCCGTGGCAGGATGTTGAACTGCTGTACAGTGCCGTGTAGATGTATATGGCAAAACACATGCATGTAAAGGTTTCCATGCATATGTGTGCATTGTCACTGCTCAAGTCTATTAAGGCAGTGTATGTGTTGATATGTGACATATACACAGCATCAAGGTCAACAGCATTACTGTGGATGCATCCAGGCACGCGCTGATAGGTAAGAACACCAGTGCAGGCAAACAGACATGCCCACATCAAGACAGCATTCACATGGAGTATGAACAATGTAATGCGGTGACACACATATATGGTGACGATATCCAATGCATAACGGGTGTCACATGTGTATGACACAAACATGTCAGTCATGTCAGTGTCATGATGATTTGCAAAGATAACTGTGCAGATGTATTAGATTTAATACAAATGTATGTGCAGCAGTATCTCTCTACATCTCTGTGATACTGTGACCTGTCACTATCATTATGTCTTACAGATAATGCCTCGTTCACGCCTGCCAGCGTACAGCCACCAGGAGGATGATGTCCTCATCCCGTACCTCCATGAGAACTATGAGGTGTTGTTCAGCCATGTGCCACAGCATGCCCAGCAGTGTGATGACCTGTGGCAGGACCTTTGCAGGAGGGTTAATGATGTGGATGGCCATAACCGCACCTACCAGCAGGTGCGCAGACACTGCATGGACTTGATACGACATGCAAAACAGAGTGCCACTGCAATCGCCAGGGAACAAGGTGGAACAGGTGGTGGGCCACCAACCCACCCCCACTCACACCCACCGAGGAGCTACTGGCCAGTCTGGGGACACCCTCAGAACAGCATCCGCAAACACTAGTTGCCATCGTGGAGGTGGGTGTCTCCCAACCAATGAGCTTGGAGTTGCCTGGTAAGTAAGTACTGCACATATGACTAATATATCCCATTTAGTTGCATGTATCACTGTACATTATGTAATGTAACATCATATGCAAGGTATGTTTACACACATGCTGCATACTACAGTATGCTACCCTGTGTATGCACACATGTGCATACTATATGCTATTGTACAGGCAAATGTGTTAACATGCACAGTGCACCCTGTGGCTGTCATACAGTCATGGATAATGTTCAAACTGCTGTGTCACCCCTATACAGGTACCTCTGGCATGCCACACAGACATCAGTCCATTGCAGTTGAGACTGTCATCAGTGTCAGGCATGTTAAAGCATAGATCTATTTGCTATGTGGCCAGTTAGCACTTGTACACTTGATGTTTGGTCCAGTAATGATATACAGGTCGCATCTCCCATCATTCACACTGGCTACCCATGTGCAATATATACAAACGAAATGATACACCGACATGAAACCACAGTATCTGTCATTGCTACATGTGTGGACAGCTGTGCATACAATGGTGGAGGTGTTGTATAATGTAGGCATATGTACTATACATTGGAACAACACATGTGTGGTACGCAAACAGTACCACACAGTGAGCTGGGATATGGGCAGCCCACAGGGGTCACCATTGTGTTATATGCCCCTGCAATGGGTGCACACATTGTGATGTGCCATCTGACATGTCCCAGACACGTAGTGTTCTAGCTGCAATATTGTCACACTATTCCATAACACATACCCCACATACCAAACATACAACCCGTTGTCTGCATAGCCCTGTGGATGGTGACATATCTGACATCTATGGGTGTATGTCATATGGGACAACACAGACATGTGAGATAGATGGCCATCACAAACATTTGGCCAACACATGTTCACACATGGCCATGGGGGATGGCCAGAGATGTGTAGCCACACAGTAGATGTGATGTGTATACACCCTGTTGCACATTGTTCACACATGGTCTGATTATAGCCTTAGTTGACTGATTATACAGTTGATGTGGTACACTGGACATCATAAAAGCCTGTGCACAGCTAGTGGAGGTGTCACTTAAGTCTACCATATAAGATGTGTTGAACATCACGACTGTGTCATAGCATGACAGTAGTCACCTGTACAGCTTCCAAAGACACTGACACCACATCAGGCCACAGATACTGTACATTTACCTTGCTGCTGTAGGACATCACCATTAGCTGTGCACCTCGCGTGTGTGGTACATCAATGTCATGTGGGACATGGTGAATTGACAAGTCTGCCATGTGTGGACATGGTTACCAGGCAGCTAGACTCTGTAGTAGTTGTGCAGGGGTGTCATCTGTAGGTCTTCCAGTGACCTGTCACATGACACAGCATGGTTTGGTGTGTATAGACCTCAGCATAGTGGGTCACAATCCACAGTTATGTCATGGGTATGCATGCAGTTATGGCTATGCAATGTGTGCATATTACGCACTGTATAGCAATATAGATGTCTCATGATGCCATGCAATGGCACAGTGTCTGTACTTCACACTGTATAGCAATGTAGACGGCTCACACTACCCTTCCATGCTCATGCACATTTGCTAAACATGCATTCTATCTGTAGGGCATACAGACAACACTGCAATGTGATGCCCATTACAATGCTGTACATGTGTCAGGACACCATTGTGTCAGACATGTATGCATGTTAATGCACATGTCAGCAGATTACATGTCAAGGTCACTTAGTGTATCACGGGGATGCATGCTTACTAGCATGATTGTGTGAACTGCATGGCTGCTGATATGGCACCTGCTTGCTGTTGTGTGCAACCCAGGGAGGTATGCTAACTAACACTATTAATGTCTGAGCTGCATGCCATCTGATGTATCACATGCATGCTGCATGCCGTCTGTCAAATCACATGCATGGTGTGTCTGTGTGTGTGTGTGTGTGTGTGTGTGTGTGTGTGTGTGTGTGTGTGTGTGTATGTGTGTGTGTCTGTGTGTGTGTGTGTCTGTGTGTGTGTGTGTCTGTGTGTTTGTCTGTGTGTGTATGTCTGTGTGTGTGTGTGTGTCTGTGTGTGTGTGTGTGTGTCTGTGTGTGTGTGTGTGTGTGTGTCTGTGTGTCTGTGTGTGTGTGTATGTGTGTGTGGATCTATTGTAATTTAGAGTCTTTCTTTGCATTCACAGGTGATGTAGGTGCGTTACCCTCCTGCGGTCCATCTGATGTTAGTGTCCCCACAGATACTAGCAGTGATGAACATATACATGAGGTACAGGCAGGGTTGTCAGGGGCTGAATCTGTGCCAATGGTTGCCATCCCAGCTATGTCCCCCTCTTCCCCGCACACAGTTCTGCTGACAACACATACCGCAACACCAGTGGCCATAGAGGAAGGACAGTCAGCGTCTGTTAGCGTGGATCAGGAACATGTGGTGGCTACAGAAGGTGTGTCTCCACACCATGGTGTCAGTGTAATGACTGCAGATGTGCCACACAGGCATGTGGCCAGTGCTGCTTGTAGGAGGACCTCTGACAGACATGCACCTGCAGGACAGAGCACAGCAGCTGGTGTCAGCAGATGCATGTTCCAGACTGTAATGGCAGCACAGGCACGTACTGAACGGCAGAACAGAGAAGGGCAGAGGCTGCAGAGGGCTGCTATCCATACTCTAAATGACAACATCCAGGCATTGGCAAATGCTCAACAGCAGATTGCTGATGTTCTTGACAGGTGATTGGGTGACATGGTCGGAATCCTTGACTGTGGCATGGCAATCCACGAGCGTGAGCTGTCTGCGCTGGAACATCTGGTAGGAGTGAGGCATAGGCCATGTGGATGTAGGCCAGCTACACCACCTAGTGCAGGTCAACGTGAGCGTGCCACCTCATATGCCCGCTCCCATAGTGCTGGTAGCAGTAGCAGTGCAGCTGGTTTTGCGCTGTCCACACACCAGGACACAGCAGGCCACGTGGACGTGGCCCTGGATGTTCCCAGTGGGGACACGGTTCCAGTGGACATGTGTCATCGGACAGTAGCCAATCTGTACCTCCGCCTGGTAGTGCCCGTGCAACCTCTGGCAGACACAGGTCACGTGGCCATGGCCGGACACAGTGAGCTGTACATCCTGGTCTGTACAATCTGGAGCTGTCAACAATACCACTGTGCAGGCCTCACAAAAGGCAGAACTGTGTGCACACATACACGCACACAGCAAAAACATCTGTAGGGCACTGCAACACCCACATGCATAACGACCACACATGTCCAATCAGATCACCGGCCCTTACCCACACACATGATGTCATCCATTGATGCAGCCTATGCCCCTGGCAAACATTATCACCCTGTGCATATGATGAAGCCTGTGCCGCATCCCTGTCATCCACACCATCGGTGCAGGGACATGCTCAAATGGTCTGATGCACAGGATGAACAGAATAGAGAGGGAAGTGTATATTACATTAGTTGTGTACTGTTGACATGCACCAGACATACCATGTAGTACAGGTTTATCATGCATTGTTATATGTTCACAGTATGTGTCTTGGTAACAACAGTAACAGCATGTTGGTAATGATGCCCTGGTTCCCTCCTTATGGTCTACTTGCATGTGCCAACAAGTAGCGGTGTTTGCAGTTTCCCATGTGTAAATGTGGAGTACTCACAGGCACGTATGGCAATATCAGCATGCTATACTTAGCCTCAACCCGATTGTTGGAAAGGCTAACATACCACAGATGTCCACACATCTACTGATCCAGAAGCATGTGGGCTGTTTAATAGGCTACAGTGGCTAGAGACGTGACATCCATACCAGGTCACATCACAGGTATGGTGACATGGTGCGGGTGGTGTACACAGTGGTCCGGCTGATAATAACGTTAGAGGCCACTTGATAGCATGAGGCCTCACTGTGTAGCATGCCCACACTCATGGGGTCAACGACACTATAATGCACACTCCATAGTGTTGAGGTGAGGACCCCTGCCTATGTGGTAATCACCCTCACAGTACTGAGCACCCACACGACACGACACAGAGAATGAACATGTACAGGTAGCCAGTAAGGCTGAGACCAATGGCATCAACAGGGTAGTAGACTGCATCATCATGAGGGGTTAGGGATCCTGTCTGCTCTGTATGGTAGCATACACCTTCACTCCATGCACCAGAGAACCATACATACATACACGCACACACACACACACACACTGTGGAGTCCACAAATGTCATTCACATATGGATAGCTGACATGTGTTTGATACACACACCACCCCTGCCTACGTCATGCTTTCCACACTGCAGTATGTACAGATCTCTACAACAGTGTACAGGGGTGTGTAACAATTGGGATGTATTCCCCACCATATGTGGCATATATGGTCACACAAGCAAACACACATGGCAGTACTGTGAATGATACACCTGCTATATGATGATACGTCTGACAGACAAGCAGCAGTATTGGCCGCATTATGTGTACCAACGCTACCTCTGGCAATTGTGCTGCTATATGCACATGGGAGGATGTAAGTGTTACAGGTGTCAAGTGACTTACAGTCAGTAACAGCCGACTGCTGTGTAGGTTTTATGTCTTCACCGTCAAGTAACAGTAACATAGCGTACTGTCTGCACATGTAATGGTAGGATGGTGTGTGACACACCTGTGAGCCGTCCCCAGCAAAACATCCATCTGCAAAGGTGGATCACCACTTTATGTACACACATCCATCCATACCTGATGTACATCCTACCGTACTGTCAGTATTTCACCACATACAGATGTCAATGATGGTGCTGCATTGCAACTGCATGTTGTAGTTAGGCACAGATGAATTACATACATCAGCTACTGCACATGCATGGTAGCTGCATGCACACCACTACATGTACATGTGTGTTGGTCCTACATGCCTGTCATGTAGCCATGTTTGTATGCATTGCAATTTGTGGACATGTGTGATGACATACATAACAGATGGACTGTTGTATGATATGATGGGTGTCATGGGTAACTAGTACAGAGGGAATGTGTCCTCGGTCAACATTGCTACCTCATGTACTATTAGCATTCAACAGCCATGGACCTACCTTCCATTTGCATGCGTGTGATTGCTGTAGCCACTTGTCTGCACGGAGGACAGCAAAAGCTATGCTATGTACATATGTGTTGTGTGTGTGTGTGTATGTGTGGTCCATGCACATATCCACTGCGATTACATGTATGTCATATCCAAACATGTGTGTTCTTTGGTGTACAGCGACATTCATCTGTCACAGCTGTGTAAGAACCAGGGCCCCTGTTATGTGTAGAGCCGACCTGGTCATGTACAGTGGTATCATTGCATTGCATAACACATGATGGAACCCTGTCAGTACATGTGTAGTCTGCACAGTTGCTGTAGACCTATGTACAGTCCACTGGTCATGAGTCACACGGTGTTGTGGTAATGTATGGCTGTGTGTTGCTGGTCCAATGACATGGTAATGTCTGAGGGCTACATAGTAGACTGTGGCATTTACCTCTGTGATCTGCACCTGAGACATCTGTGATGGCTCTTGAGTGTGTACTGGTCAGTACATGTGAGTGGCCTTCATGTACGTGGGGACAGTAACACCATACTGTGCCCTTCCATGTTTAGAATCCGTGTGCATGCAAGACAGCCCTTTGCTACTGCTAAGTGTGTGAGCATGCCCAGTATGCCGTTGTGTAGATGGACACACAGTACATTCCAAATGGACGTGTGATACTAAGTGTGTGAGCATGCCCAGTGACACCTTGTGTCGGTGATGTGCCTCTGTGTATGGGCATGGCCATTGACATCCTGTATAGCGATGGTGGTCATCCAGGCAACAGATGTCCATTTTCCACGTCAGGATGGATGCCTACATTGAACACACTGGTTGACTGTCTTGAAGGGTGCACTGTCTCTGGCGCATCTCGTATCTATGCAGTGTTGTAATAGTGCTCCGTAGATGGGTAGTTGTCCCGCTCACATCACTGCAGTGTGTTTGTCTATGTCTACCTTGGGGCAGTAATATGCTTTTAGACTGCTCACTCTCTATACATTCCCTATCGGCGTCTTTGCCTTTGCGGATGATGTCATCCACCTAGAAGTATGCCTCTGGGAGTGCTGTGTTCCAGTAATCTTGAGAGCGCATTCTGTAACTGCGTAATGCTGTAGTGTGATAAGGTAGTTAGTTGTATGTTCAACTCCCAGCCCTGCCAAGTGTGTGTGTGTTTCCAGCTGCCTGGGGACAGAGTAATGCTTTTAGATGGCTCACTCCACATACATTCCCTATCGGCGTCTTTGCCTTTGCGGATGATGTCATCCACCTAGAAGTATGCCTCTGGGAGTGCTGTGTTCCAGTAATC
Organism: Protopterus annectens; assembly: GCF_019279795.1. Classification (NCBI taxonomy): domain Eukaryota; kingdom Metazoa; phylum Chordata; order Ceratodontiformes; family Protopteridae; genus Protopterus; species Protopterus annectens. The sequence goes on from NC_056726.1 coordinate 720,293,177, forward strand.
TCGGTAGTGCATTCTGTAACTGTGTAATGCTGTAGTGTGATAAGGTAGTGAGGTGTATGTTTGATTCCCAGCCCTGCCAAGTGTGTGTTTCGGGCTACCTGGGGACAGAGTAATGCTTTTAGATGGCTCACTCCACATACATTCCCTATCGGCGTCTTTGCCTTTGCAGATGATGTCATCCACCTGGAAGTATGCCTCTGGGAGTGCTGTGTTCCAGTAATCTCGGTAGCGCGTTCTGTAACAGCATAATGCTGTAGTGTGATAAGGTAGTTAGGTGTATGTTTGACTCCCAGCCCTGCCAAGTGTGTGTGTTTACAGCTGTCTGGGGATAAAGTAATGCTTTTAGACAGCTCACTCCATATACATTCCCTATCGGTGTCTTTGCCTTTGCGGATGATGTCATCCACCTAGAAATATGCCTCTGGGAGTGCTGTGCTCCAGTAATCTCGGTAGCGTTTTCTGTAAGTGCGTAATGCTGTAGTGTGATTACTCATAGTTACGTGTGTGTTCAACTCCCAGCCCTGCCAAGTGTGTGTTTCCAACTGTCTGGGGACACAGTAATACTTTTAGATGGCTCACTCCACATACATTCCCTATCATCGTCTTTGCCTTTGCGGATGATGTCATCCACCTAGAAGTATGCCTCTGAGAATGCTGTGTTGCAGTAATCTTGGTCGTGCGTTCTGTAACTGCGTAATGCTGTAGTGTGATAAGGTAGTTAGGTGTATGTTCGATTCCCAGCCCTGCCAAGTGTGTGTGTGTTTCCAGCTGTCTGGGGACAGAGTAACGCTTTTAGACGGCTCACTCCACATACATTCCCTATCGGCGTCTTTGCCTTTGCGGATGATGTCATCCACCTAGAAGTATGCCTCTGGGAATACTGTGTTCCAGTAATCTCGGTAGCGCATTCTGTAACTGTGTAATGCTGTAGTGTGATAAAGTAGTTAGGTGTATGTTCGATTCACAGCCCTGCCAAGTGTGCGTGTGTGTGTTTTCAGTTGTCTGTGGACAGAGTAATGCTTTTAGATGGCTCACTCCACATACATTCCCTATTGGCATCTTTACCTTTGCGGATGATGTCATCCACCTAAAAGTATGCCTCTGGGAATGCTGTGTTCCAGTAATCTCGATAGCACGTTCTGTAACTGTGTAATGCTGTAGTGTAATAAGGTAGTTAGGTGTATGTTCAACTCCCAGCCCTGCCAAGTGTGTGTGCATGTGTTTTTCCAGCTGCCTGGGGACAGAGTAATGCTTTTAGATGGCTCACTCCACATACATTCCCTATCGGCATCTTTGCCTTTGTGGATGATGTCATCCACCTAGAAGTATGCCTCTGGGAGTGCTGTGTACCAGTAATCTTGATAGCGCATTCTGTTAATGCATAATGCTGTAGAATGATAGACTAGACATTTAGGTGCTCGATTCCAAGGCATGGCAGGTGTGTGTGGTTGGCAGTTATACAGTATGTGTGGGTGGCTAGCTGCGGGATGTGTTCAGTTTGTTTTGTTGCTGACCTATATAGTGTCCACAGCCCGCATATTCTGCCAAGACACTGGGTTGTCAACACATACATTCGCCAATAAGTCTGGTGAGTAACTGTCAACAGCCCTACTCTTACCCTTGATACGGTCTGACCCATGTGACGCAGCATAACACATGTGCCTTGATAGTAACAACACTACATGATGCAGGTGGCACATGTAGTTTCCTTTTCATTCCTGTCTAATGCATTGCTGTCATGTGGTCCGCTGTTGTGATGTAAATGCCATATCTACATATGTATGTACATGTATATGTGTGTATGTGTATATATATATATATATATATATATATATATATATATATATATATATATATATATATATATATGTCCATGTATATATGTATACAAATAATATATATGATATATGTAGATGTAGAGGTGGACACAGATGTGAACATATGTCTGGGGACAATAGCACTATTGAATGTTTGTGCCGGATAATCTGTACGTGATAACCTGGGATCTTTATATATCTGCCATGGCATGGTGGTAATGCACATCGTCTGTAGTGTGCAGGGCCACGGGTTGTAGTCGTGCAGACACCGGTTATTTTGCTGCTGGGAAGACCATGGGACATCAAATATGGTGATGGTAAGGCACCCGTTGCCAGTTGTGTATGGATCTGAGCAACACTGAGCAGTGGTTAATAATTTGGAGGTTTGGTATGGGTCATATAAGTATTCATTAGAAGACTATACTATGCAGATGAGGTTGACTATGGTGTGTCACATTTATCACCAGGGTGTGCTGCTGGTCCCCGGAGCATATGTGTGTAGTCAGCCGGGTACAGGTCTCAAATATAGTTGACAGCATGGGAGGGGGCTTCAGGCATACTGTACGTACATTGCAGAACTGTGCCTCGGGAGTGCTCCTGCCTTAGCACACCTAAAATAGGGGTGTGTCTATACCTGCCTAGTGACATTGGGAGGGATGACAGCAGTGGTGGGGTAGTCAGGGTGTACAGGCTGCACAAACAGGTGTTGATCAGCACAATCAGCAGATGACATGGCCAGTCTGCACATGAACAGTACGTTAATGCAAGCAAGCAACATACACACAGGTTTCGTCCACACTCTACACCACCGGTGTATACCTACAGGGACATTTCATGACACAGTCCAACCAAATGACATGGGCTGCAGCAGGCAACATATGCCAACATGTGCAGGAGGCTGGGGCAGTGAGGATGTGTATGCTGCTGAACAACCCTTACTGGGGTGACATAAGACTTTATCGATCGAGGGTGACTTACTAGAGGCTACATGGGCTGGGGATGTTGGAGCACTATGGGGTGGACAGAGACCTCCTACAGCAGCTTGTTGACCTGTGCCTGCCACACCTGACACATCAAACAGGCTGAGGGAAATGCATCACAGTGGATACCGTGGGATGTGTTGGCCTAGGTGTACTAGCCACAGGTACCTCACACAGCACAACTGGGGATATCATGGGTATCACACAGGCATCTGTATCCAGAGTATTGCACCAGTTCACAGATGCCATGTCAACACATGCTAGTGAGCACGTACATGTCCTCAACACACGTGATTAGTGGACCAGCAATATGCATCTGTTCAACTACATGGATGACTACCCCGGGGTACTGGGTGCTATAGCCTGCACACATAGCACCACCCGGGGTAGGGCCTACAGTCACTGCAGGAGCATACCCTCCAACAGCTAGGCCATATGCGATGGCTGGGGCATGAGACTGAATGTGTGTGCTGTCTGCCCTGGAAGCTATGATGTGTCCGATATATGGCTTCTGACACAGCTGTAGCACACCAATGCCTATATGGACATCCCCTACAGTCTCCTAGTGGGGGATGCTGGGTAAACACTGGTGTAGTAGCTGATGACACCCATCAGCAATGCACACACACCTGAACATTCACACCATACTGAGGCGGATGCACAGGCAAGATATATACTTGTGAATGTGTTTGGGATGCTCGGTTCACAGTTCTGGTATCCGGACACATCCATTGGAGCTCTGCAGTATTCACAAGCTGCATGCATACAAGTTGTTATGGTATTTGCTAGGCTACACAATGTTATCCTGCAGTAACAGTTGCAGCAGGAACAGCATGGAGCAGGGCCATACAGCCCAACACCACTGCCATGGCCTGTACAGGCACAGTGTGACTTGGTGAAGGAACTACCTGAGTAGGGCACAGTTGGCAAAAGCCCGTGCACAGTATGACCTGCCCTTGGCAAAGAGGCAACACAAGGCATATGCACTGACAGAGTAGGTACCCACAGATTTCCCCTCTCTGACCTGCACACAGTACAATGGATGCCAAACATGACAGTACCTGTGCTCGGCCATGTATAGGAGGTGCACTGTGTGCATCCAACATAGGCAGCACTCCAGCACCATCCTCAAGTCCGGAACACACCCAGGATATGTCTATTGACCTAACAAGTGGCAGTTGTATTAGAATGTGTAGTTACCCATTGCTATGGTATGTATGTGAGCATACAAGTGACTGTGGTGGCCAAATGTTAGGGCAGCAGACAGTACACATCCATAGTGGCACCATGACCTCTGTAGCACATACGGGGGTCACAATTGTAGCTTGTAGTACACAGGGTGTCCTACCCACTGCAGATTATGGGCTGACCATCATGTGTGTCCGTGCAGCCCACACACATTCCATGCAGCTGGACAGATGTGGACCAATACAGACGAATGATATACGATGGCCTATGGATATGCCCAATGAATGACCCCAACCCCCTCAGACACACACGGATGACAGCAGGCCAGGCTGTGTAAGCTAGGACGTCCAACACCACTGTGCTGGTAATTAAATCTGGGAACTGATGTACCCTGGTATCCCTCCAACCAGCAATTTAGGTAGGTCCACACACTGACATGGAGTACCCGGCATACCAGTACAGTAGCGGCAGATGTGTACAACTGTTGGCTGTGCCCCCGTCACACCTACACATGTGAGAGTCATGTGCACCACCCACGGTGCTGTGTAGAACTGTGGTTGTGGTTGCATGTCCCCCCACACTATGTAGACATGTAGCAACTGTCAATGACACATGACCAGTAGCTACCCTGCAGACACAGCATGACACCTGTCTGTGTAGAACGGAGGGGTCAGCAGCACAGTACTAACTATCTGGACATGTGACACATGCAATACAGTTGACCATACTTTGCATGCTCACACACATGACGGTATGAAGGTATTGTCGGTCGACAACATGCGTAACAGTCATACTGAGCATGCTCACACACTGAAACACAGGACGGCCAGGCATGCATACACCAGTGGTCCGGACATATCTGCCAGTACATTGCTATACTGTTGGATTTTTGCGCTGTATGGTGTGTGTGCGGTCTATTATCTGTATATATGCCATGGTCTATTGTTAATTCACATGAGCTATGTGCACAGGGTACTTCTACCATCACGTGTATAGGGCGGTTCTTTGTTTGCAGACAGGCCGACACCTTTGGATACAGACTGGGTAAGGCACAGTCCAGCAGGTGGGAGTTGTTGTGCGTGGGTTTGCACAGTGTTAAGCACTGCTGACCTCTGGTCACAGCACCTTATACACGTTTAGACTCCACATTTCTTTGACAGTGGACTACTGGCATACTGGTAGACTAACACACTTACAGCCGCTCGCTCTCCGACATTTCCGCTTACATTTGTCACTCACGCTTGGTGTGTGCGATCCCTTGTGATGCGTATTACATTGGACTACATGACTACAGTATCGGGTATGTGTAACCATTTTCTGACGGCAGGCGTTCGACTGTACGGACTCGGTGGCCTGTCCAGTGATGTAATCATATTATATGCATGTTCCTCATATGATCTGCTCCCATCTGCCTGATACATGGGAACCGATACTCTACAATGCTGACATGTGACTTGAGTTTGTTAACGCAGCTGTCTGCCAAGTCATGCTACCGATACCTACTGCACGTTGACCACCTTTCAGATTGCATGACGGGAGACTGTAGGAGTGACTCCTTTTCCACTTTGCATGGGACAGTCCCTCATCACACAACTCATGTGACAATACCAGAACTCTCCACTATTCGGGGACACATTTCTGCAGAAGCAGGGACAGGTCAAGAAAAATCAGGGACACTTTTACAAAAGTAGTGCTATTAACTTGACACATTGACAGAATCAGAGCATATGACTTAATACACATATTCTGAAGTAACAGTTGTTTATAACTCTTACTTATTGTCATTAGTCAGTAAGTGTAATTCACCACCTTTCTTTCAACAGCCACTAATTTTAGGAGGGATTTAGAAGGACAGAGTTAGACTTTCAGTCAAACTCAGGGATGTACCTGACATTCAGTGACAGTTGAGTGGTATGTACAATACTCTAGCCATTGCAACTGTCCTGATTATGGGACCTTCTCATGTTGTAGGTATCTGTACTGGTTGCTTGTTACAGGTCTTGTATACCTGACACGTCGATATGTCATATGTAGTAGCATAAGCAACTATACTGCTGCTAGACTACGCTTTGATTCGTTCTGATATGTATATTTCTGTACTATGCATGGCTGTAGGTATGTTCTGCCCTGGTACATCTGACAGTTCTACAGAGCAGGTTCCACTTTGGCCATTCAGAATGGTGGTGGCCCTATAGACCCTATATGTAGAGCTATCACAAGTGTCAAGGCAACACATACCCACAGCCAGTAGTAAACAGACGACTTCCACGGTTTGCATACATTAAGGTTATTCATGTAGCATTATAATTGATAATACTGTTTCCTATTACATGTAGCTGTTACTGATACAACAAATTGATGTCTGACACCACTACACACACTATATAGCCTCCATTCCTGAACTCACAGGCCATGTGCCATAACTGTCATTTTGCAGGACACAACTGCCCAGACGGGTGTGTCCCTCGCAGGCATATGGGTGTTGAACCTCTTCTATTATGCTATCATCTACCCGAGGTGGTCAGAAAATTATGTACTTTCCGTCAGTAGCAGAACTCACATAACAATGAGTGTGAATGAACACTGTATCAGGAACAATGCATAACACCCTGTGGGACACATTTAGATGATTGGTTCTATTAACCAGACACATTCACAGTCACAGAGCATATGTATTCATTCGCGTTTGTTGAGGTGCATGCTGCTTATGACTCATACATGTTGTCATCTGTCATTACCTGTATTCCACCACCTGTTCACCTAATATCACTAGTTCTGGCAGTGTTTAGTTGGACTTTGTTTCATTCTGATACATAACTATGGACGTCCATGCTAATCGGGTACACGGCACTGTTTAGGTCTCTATGTATTCCCCCGATGGTTTACAGACTATCTGGTAGATGTGCCCTTCAGGTTTGGGAGGTGTAGGTGTATGCTGTGCCCACATAGGAATATTAATGACTTCCACTGGGTGGGCCTACTACATCTCTGCCAACCAGCACCTGCACACTTAAGCCCATTAATGCATGCCCATGGTCCACCTACCTGGCACCCCTCTACAGCAGTTATGACAAATACTTACTGCGAGTGCAGCTGGGGTATGAGCACACCCCTACACATTGCCCACTCTCCCCGTCTCGGGACACATGTTATACGTTTTGTCAACCCATGTATTATCACACTTGCACAACCTACTGTTCCATGTACACCTACATCCTGCTCGTAATAATGTCGCAGATTCACACGTACCCTGAATTTTTGGGGTCCCGCAAGGGACACCGTTATCTATGTTTAAAGTGTAGACCTTGCATAACTCTCCCACTGGTCCTTTCCTACTGGTGTTTTGGACAGCGGCAGTGTATTCATCTGTATTGCCTGTCTGTATGTCTGTCCGGCCTAGCTGGGTGATGTGGGGGGTACAACATTTATTTATTGGACCTCCCAATCACATATGCCCGGGCTGTAAATATGTTACTCCTAATTGCTGTGAAGTAACCTATTTATGTACATGTGTATATCTACACTGACATATATATTTTGTTTTGTGTGTATGTGTATATATCACTACCTGTTGTTTGTGTATAGATATCTATCTATATATAACCGTAGTATATCCTTGTGTGTGTGTGTGTGTGTATATATATATATATATATATATATATATATATATATATATATATATATATATATATATATATCCATATGAATATATATGTGTATGTAAATTAATATAGATATATGTATATATATATAAGTTTTTATCTATATATACATCTGTGTGTCCGTTAACCTATACATTTCCCGGACATGGACACTTACACATGCGTATTGGTCTCTGCTTCAACCGCATACTATTGCCATAGTCATTCTGACACCAACACTTCACTCCTGTGAACTTGTGCTCAGTATATTGCATGTTATGCAGCGGACAGATGTCACACGTTTTTCATGTCTGGGGTGCCGCTGCTAACTGGGATGTGATACAGTGTCATTCGACCTATTACTCATATGCGCAGCCTATTATTCCTGCTACTGTGTTTGTTTCTGTGCACATTCATATTATTACTGTTGATAGGATGTGTGTTTGTGTTACTGTGACTGTATGTCAACATACTGTTGTCTTCATGTAGTTGTGTCTTTCTGCTTTTCCCGGTTTGGGGTTGTCACAGCAGAACTCCGTTCCGCTCATGGGTGGCGTATAGGTTTTACGTGCCGGGCTGCCAGACCTGATGCACAACGTCCGACAATGATATGCCCATTCACGCATGTCTCCATGCAAATGGCGCTCTATCTGGGAATTGCAGCTATGTACTAGCTGACCTCCACGGGCCGCTCCATTGCACCTGGTGCAACATACCCTAGCACTCCTGTGTCCATAATCGCATATCCATAGTTTCTCCTGCACACCTGTGTTGAGTTTCCACACATAACAGCCATTATACACCTGATCGCATCCATGACACACCTTTACACATTGCCCTCTCATGAGCGTTGGGGCCCTACACACATTTTGTACCGCCTCATGTATTCACAGGCTCACCATCCATTCATATTTGCACATACGTGCCTTTCCTGGTGTTATGGATTACGAATGATTTGCGGGTTACAAGTGTAGGTGGTCACAACATGTACTACATTCTGTCTGTTTACAATGTTGATGTAGCACTTCAATGATGTTATGGCCACTGGTATAGCTCTGCCTCTGGTGTGAAGAGCGGTGCTCTACTCACACTTGTGCAGCTTTATGTGACATACGCTGTGAGCACTTCATAATTGCTTACTTGCTCTGGATTCTCTTCACAACCCTTATGTTTGCTTTCGTCTTTCAGCATTCCTTATACATATATATATATATATATATATATATATATATATATATATCTATGTATATATATATATATATATATATATATATATATATATATATATATATATATATATATATATATATATATATATATATATATATATATATATATGTGTGTGTGCATATATATATGTGTGTGTGTGTGCATATATATATATATATATATATATATATATATATATATATATATATATATATATATATATATTTATATATATGTGTATATATAGATAAATATGTAGATATATAATTGCATATTTCTGTTATGTCTGTGGATATTTATCTATACACACATCTATCTATATATATAAAAGTTACAGCTGTACAAGACAACATACATTTGCTATGCTAATAGCTGCGTACACCCGCACAGGCCCACTTGCATCTACTTATTCTGAGTTACATATGTTTACAGGCACTTCTTTGGGATTACATGTGCCTTATTCCTTATGACAGTACCACTTTGATGGAATCTGGTTAATGGACCCTTGCGAACGCGGTCACCTTTACATGTATAAATGTTGGCTTTACAGCACAGAGGCATTCATTACACAATTAATATGTGCTATAGTCGTACTTGAACCGGAAATGCCTTTACGTTGGGCGGATGCTGTAACCACTACACTATTGGTGTTCTGACTCATTTATATGTATACCCATGGTTCATAGCTACTCTGACATACACCTCACCGCTTCCCTTACACAGCAGGCATCCATTCTCCTGCTGGGAAAACCACAGTACTACAATTAGGACATTCCCTGTTTCCTACTGCTCTGGACCCGTGCTGCAAGTCTACTCACTCCAAGGATATTCATAACTCCTATGCTTATAGTCCTCGCACATACGCATGTTTGATTGTCAGGGTGTTCATGTGCTGGTCTGGGTTTAGGCTTGGCCGATTGGTAACTAGAACTGCCCTGGCACTGTTCAAAGATCAGACATAGCATATGGACAGAGTTTAACATTCCACCTGTGTTTACAGATGCAGGTGTTTGGGCACCTCTGACCACATTATTGGGTCGGCACTACATAATTTAGGACGGGGAGTGGTTCTACTACATAATGCAGGTCGGGGGTGGTTTCCACGTGTTTCTCTTCCCATTTGACCATTTCTTTCATTTATAGATACAATGAATATTATTCTGGATATCTGTTATAAATTCACTACAGGTATGTAATAGTCCTGTCAACAGATGTGACAGTTAGTTGGTGTACTTCTGTGTACAGACCTCTGTGATACTCAGGGACTCGTTGGTTGGTGTACTTCTGTGTACAGACCTCTGTGATACTCGGGGACTCATTTCTACAGTGACAGGGACAAGTCTATGACAATTCAGGGACAATCACGGACACTTCTACCATATTAGTGCTATTAACTTGGACCGTGTTGACAGATTCGTAATACTACTAATTTTCTGCAGTTAAATGCGTCTATTACTCTTCATTGTTGTAAGTAGTCATTCTCATTCAACACCTTTCCCCCAAAGGTCACTAGCTTTGTGAGTGGTTAAGGGGCTGGCCAGTTATTGTGCGAATGCTTTGACCATTGGTATCGTTGACATTGTCATATATACAGGTTGGGCTGTATTCTGGGGACTAGGGTTGCCACCTTTTCAAATGGCCAAGATGGGACATTTTCAGAACACACATCAGATTTTACAAGCCGACACATACCCACGGTCAGTACAACGGATGGAACTTTACTTACTTGCCTACAAAAAAGCCTATTGTTGTAGCGGTTTAGTTGCTTATTCTGTTTCTTGTAACATTTAGGTATTGTAGATACTGCAATAATTATTTTCTGCAACTATTACATAACATATGGGACATAATTATGTTCTACAAACCCAGGACATTTGCCATTTGTAATGTATTTTATCCAGACACAACTGTCCAAAGAGGGACTGTCCCTCGCAAAGCGGGACAGATGGTAACCCTACTGCAGACACCAGATTGTTTGGGCCAACACATAGCCACGGTCAGTGCAGGTTTAGAACATTCATTTGTTTCCTAGCTGTGAGCCTTATACCTTTGGCACTTTTGTTGTTTGCCTGTTTCTTGTACGAATTACGTTTATTCTATCCTGACGTGACTGCTTTAGGCAACTGTTACATGCAGTATGGTACATAGTTATTTCCTACGATCACAGGACATTTGGCATTTTATCATTGTTGGTCAGGTCACACCTACACACACATTAATTGTCCCTCACACAGTGGATCAGGGGGTATCCTGTTTACATCAGTGCCTTCATCACCCTTATACCATGTGCCACTATGCGAATGTGTGCAATATATTCTCTCGCTTATTCATGTCGGGACACGTGCGTCACGGGCAGGTGTTTGATCCTGGGTAGTAGGTTATGCATGACCATCTAGGGCTGGACAGTCTCATGCACCACTACTGCACATTCAAACTTGTGTCCAGATATCTACAGGACTGGACTTCGTGTCTTCCATTCTAATGTTTACACAGGTTACTTATACCTTGAGGGATATCCCAAAAATTGAACAAGACAAATACCGACCATTCTTCTGGCGTCATGAAAATGTGCTGGGGGTTTTACATGCAAGGGATACATAGTTTGCAATCTGGAAAATGCATAGGGTGACACTACCTACTACATATGTGTAGTGGTCACTATGTGTAGATGTGGCTGCACTAAACCAGTAGGCCAAGTATGGCTGGATTTAGTGGACGTTCAGGTATGGGAGCGGGTTGTGTGCTGTGGAGGGGATGCTGGGTAGTCCATTATGCATCCAGGTGTGTTGCATTTGATATGGCCAGTTCCATCAGGACCAATCTGTGGGTATGTGCCGGTGACATGTCTATATATTTGTATCGCACATTTTAATATTCCTATGTTTGTGAGATTGTGTTATACAGTATGGCCTGTCTGGTTGTATTGCAGATGTTTATACATGTTTTTGTGTTTCTTTCTGCTTCACCTGCTGCTCCCTCATACACCTCTGATTCACCTATTCTGCATACGACACAGTATCGCCTTGGAGGATTGTACCATTACCCATCCCCCCCACACACACATATTCCTGACACTCCATACATCACTGCTTTGGTTGTTGGCCCATGACACGGCCAGAGTAACACACTGCATACCCTACATATGTCAGGTACCTGTATGGTTGTGTGGACTACCCTGCCATGTTTGCTTTCCATATGCTTTACCAAATGCACATAGGTACACGCCCGTACTTAACTTTCATTACATGGTTGGTATACTCGGGTAATACCCATTCAACTGTGACACATCCTGACAAGTTCGGCTTGTACCACTGATGTGCGGATTTTGGCAGACTGTTCTAATCATTGGTAGGATGCCACCTTTTCCTATGTCCAGGATGGGATATATTCCGGACACATATCCGAATGTACTGGACAACATGTTCCCACAGTCAACGGTACAGATGATACGCTTCCATTCAGCCTACATGTTGCCTTATTGTTGTAGCAGTTTATATGCTCCTTCTGTTTCGTTTACATGCTTATTCTATTTCCTGTCACATTTGGTATGTGAAATACGGACATACCTTTTGTATGTGACTATTACATGCCTTGTGGGATATGATTCGGTCATATGGTCGCTAGATATGTACATTTATCATGTATTTTGTTATGGACACATCTGCCCAGCTGTGTACCCTCCCTCAAACTATGGGTCAGTTGGTGACCCTAACCATTGGGCTGGACATACCTATTGGCGGTGTGCTAACATATGATGCGTTTTACTTCCACTTGGTATAGCTATCTACACTGCGTTGGACTACAGGCACACGGTTTTCCATGTCATTTGTTCGCGGGATAGGGACCCGTTATTCCCTACCGTGCATTTGTGTTTGCTTCTTCATTTTGTGTTCGCAGGAACTATCTTGCATGCTTTGCATACGTTTCAGTATCCGCGGGCACTGACAGATGTGATTACTATCTTGCAAGTTGTTATATGCAAGCATTTTAGGTTGCACGTCAACAGCTGGCATTTCCACGCCTCCGTGCGGCATTTCGATACACCCTATGCACTCGCGCTCCTTTCCTATTCACATGGCTGTGACGGCGGCACGCCTTCATTAATATGCATTTGGCACTACTGCGCCATCTTCACGCCGCACTGTCGGCGCAAGCCTACCGCCGTCTTGACCCGAGCTTCATGAATCCCGGGGCAAGTGATGTCATGCTGCAAGTATCCCAGCAGCAATATTTGAAATAATAATTTAAGAAGTCTCTGAGGGAGAGACTGAGCATTTTGTATTTTGTCTTTAACCTGACAGCATCAGCTGGAAAACCCACTCACCACATCTGTCTTGCTTTGCTATGAGTTAGTAAGTCTAGGGTACAGTAATTTCTCTTAGATACAGTTAATGATATAGTGAAGTATAGATGTTTTATTTATTTATTTGAGACTGTCCTGCAATGTTGTTTTAAATGTTTCCTGTGATTTTGAAGTCCTGAAGTTACTGTGTTTGTTTACTGAGTATTTTCTTGTCTTTTATTATTTATTATTAAAAATATTTAAACCTCTCAATTGTGGCTGGTTTGTCTAGAGATATTTAAGCTCTTAGAATACTTGCACATCTATTTGGTGACACTATGCATGCCACTCCTAATAGCCTTGCTGTTGGTCAAACTACCATTTGGATTAATAGTAACATTACACAGTAAAACCGAACACCTTTTGCTAGGGGTCTTAAAGCAGCTGATAAGTAGTGGATTGTGGCAGTGAAATCTACCTTATAGTCTGGGCAGTAGGGGGCATAGCTAGTAAACTTATGCCAGTCTTTCCCAAGTGTGTGTGTGTGTGTGTGTGTGTGTGTGTGTGTGTGTGTGTGTGTGCGTCAGCTACTTGGGCAGGGACATGAAACACTAGCTGGACAGAGAGAAAGCTGGAGGTCTTGGCTTGGCCACTCAGCTGAGATCTCAACCCTATAGCTGTGCCAGTGGGGAGTCTTATTGGGGATTTGGAGAAAGAGGGAGAACCCAGCCCCAGACTCACTGTGTTCGCTGTTTGCTCTTAAGGGAAACTGCACTTTACTGTGCATGTACGTGTCATCCTCCCAGTGTGTATGTCCCCCACTGTTGCCAGTGGTGAGGATTGAGGCTCCTTGATTACTGGGTCAGAGGTGGGGCATCACACCAAGCAAAAAATGTATGAATTCCTCTAGGTCATGAACACTTGACTTTGGTGGTCTATACACTCCAACAATTGTTATATGTTCTATGGCTGTCTTTATTTTCACAGTTATGCAATCTACAGTATTGGTGTTGGCATTGAGCATGTAATAATCACAGGCCTCATAACTATCTTTAATCTCTATCATAACACCTCTTCCCGATTTCTTGATATAATGTCTGTTACAGTAAAAACATTTATACCCTATGGTCAGACCTTACCAGGGAGGCTGGCACACTGGGCGTGCAGCATTTTCTCATTTTGTAAGCATGAGGTCCAGTATGTTGGAGCTTCTAGTGGGTTTACTCACTATTTGGTCAAAGGTATTTGTATTTACAAAGTCCTGGAATCTCTGTGCCTGTAGATTTGAGACCATGCAGGTTTACCAGTCTATAGAGGGTAATTAATGTCTCCCATAACTATGGTGTTAGGTTGGATGATAAGCATTCCCAGAAGGCCCAAGTATGCATTGTGAGCTTCTTGATAAAGGGAGGGTTACCTGTAGCTGGCTAGGATATGGTACGGGATTTTGTCTACAGTGATCTACACATGGAAGAATTCCAGCACGGAATCCTGTTTGACCACCCCAGAGGTATACTTGTTATTGATGTATATTGAGAACCTCCACCTTTAGCCTTTGTCTGTGCAGTTAATCTTCTAAAATTGTGAAGGTACTGAAACCTAGCACTGCCAGGGTACTCTCTGCCGCTTTAAACCATGTCTCAGTAACTGCATAGATGTCTATATTCTTGAGTGTTAGATGGTTTGGAGGGAGTGTAGTTTTTTGTTTAGGCTCCTAGGATTGAGCCATAAAACCATGAGGTTCTGTTGGCTGTATGTTGCTATGACAGTAGTCCTGTCAATTCGGCATTGCCTAAAAAAGGCACTATGGAGGTAGATAACATTTTTCAAGTATTCAAAAGCCTAGAGGGGAAGGTGCAAACCATCTCTGACAAAGCAATGTGGCCTGTCAACCATGTCCTCCCAAGCTATCAAATATTGGATCCCCTTAGAATGACACCAGAAAGACAGCCAGTTCCCAGTTGTTGAAGTCAATCATTTTTTTGCTCATATTGTGGCATCTTCCTCGATGATGGTAACAGGATACTCATTGCTAGGCTTATACCAGCCAGAGACACATAGTCTGCTATTTCCATAATGTGTCTCTTCATATAGTCCAGGGAGGTATGTCTCAGGTCATTTATATCTTTGTGGACTATGATGGAATCACACTGGTACCTGTGGCATAATGACTTGAGTATGTGTTTGATTTGCTGGATTCTGACTCCAGATAACCAACTAATATTTATCTTCTGGTTAGAGGGGCAAAAGTATATCTTACAATGAAGTCACCTGTATTGAGAGTCCTGGGAAGTGTGCTTGTTTGCCTTAGGGGATTAGTGTTTTGGGCTCCACTGAGAGTGACTATATGTGTTGTGTTAGGTGTTTTTTTCTGTGTGTCTTTGGGCTTGCTGAGGCATAGCATTGACACTGGGTGGTCTAGATAATCTTTGTTGTTTAAGAAAATTGCTTTCAAGTGCCCCAGCATATGTTAGTCTATGTATGTATTGTGTAGTATGTGAGCTGAGTGCTGCATGCATGGTTTCAACAATCTGATGTGCACTTGTATGCAGGAGTTTAGCCTCCAGTGTCATTGTGTAGGTACACCTCTCACATACTGTATATGCTTCTTTAATAATTAGTTGGTTGCTACATTGTTTGAAGATGTCCATAACCACCAAGCTAAGTACAGAGAAGCTAGGAAATTGCATATCCATACTGTCCAGTCCTTTGATTTGTGAAGTACAAGTGGGTGGTGTATTGGGGTTAGGAGGCTATTAAGGGTGCTTTATTGTAGTTAAGCTGAACAATACTAAATTCTACTAATTGTAATGTTTACACAATACTGAATACAACTAAAACTGTAGGTATTGTCACTTGACTCCTAATTAACTGCTCTAAGCTTGTCGGCACACAATTGCACCATATTGCTGCTTTACAGGGTACATTTTTACGAACTGTTCTTTCTAGATGTTTGCTACTGTACAGGGTGCTGCTAACACACACAAATGCACAAAACAGTAAAAAAAAAAAAACAGAAAACTACTAATGATTCCTTTGGACAATAAAATTACTACATTATGAGTCCTTTTGTGTATTTCCATACTCGGACAGATGAAGTAAACACCTCCTGCCACAAGATGAATAAACATAGTTCTAATTAAAAAACACAGTAGAAGATGCCTACAAGTATAATGCTACCACAATCCACTTAAACAACTAACCTGGAATCCCTTGCTGATGTCAATTACAAGACAGTTTTGCAGCAGTAACAGTGAAAGAAAGAGCATTTCTTTTTAATAAAAAAATCAGTGAAATACCACATAAAGCAGGAAACGGTGGTGATCACTCAAAGGTACTTAACTTTGGCTGAATGGCACAGGATACAAGTAAAACACGTCTGGAATGTAGGCTAGGACTCCCAGCTTTGCTGAGCTCCAGGGAAATCAGCAGGAGACAATTTGTAGTAAAGGAGGTTTACACAAGAGCAATACTGATTTGTTGGGAGGGCACTCAGTATCATGGATCTAAGGAAAACAATGGGTAGGAAGAGTATACAAACCGCTAACACAACAGTCAATAGTAATGAAAAAGGGAACGGAGGGACTTTAGAAATCAGATTATAATAAAGGGTGGAGACAAGAGATATAACCTTATTATAAAGCAACAGCAACAGTGTGGGAGAGTTGGGAAAAACAAACAGGCTAGCTAGAGAGGCATACAATTAAATAAATGCAATATTGGAGCTCTTTCAGAAATGTCAGCATAATGTGTTAGCGGAGGATGGGGTAGACACAGAATGCAATTTTAATCAGGTAAAAGATACGCAGAATATAAAAGCAATGAAACAGAAACAATTCTCTCCCTGTTGAGTTTTTACTATAATTTAAGGCAAACTATGCAGAAATTTATCAGTAACACTTTTATGGAAAAAAGTAATAATACATGATTAAGGCACAAAATCTGTCAGGAGTACACAGTTCTACCACAACAATGAATTAAAATACAAGACTATGGGCCAGCAGGGTCTTAAATGCAAATGGATAGTTTTTATAATTTATTCTACTTGTGGAAATAGAAGTGCAAAAT
The DNA here is from genome assembly GCF_019279795.1 of Protopterus annectens. Taxonomy (NCBI): domain Eukaryota; kingdom Metazoa; phylum Chordata; order Ceratodontiformes; family Protopteridae; genus Protopterus; species Protopterus annectens. Next base: position 720,310,362 of record NC_056726.1, read on the forward strand.
AACACAGAAACACAGTCTTTCCATATCTACTAATTAAAATACAAGCTTAAGCTATCAGAAAAAAACTTAAAAATGCAAACAGATGGAACAGAGCAGAAAAGTACAAAGTAGTACTACCATACAGGTCACTGAGTGAATCTCAAATATTTAATCAGATCTTCGAAACCCTAGTTGCTCAGACATCCATACCTCTCTAAGTCTTGAATAAAAAACATTGCATCCACATGCATGTATTCACACGAGTTGTTTCAGCAATACCCATATTTATGGGGACACAATAAAATTTGCTATTTAGGAGTATGGGTTAAAAAGGATTCTGTTATGGTAGCTAAGGATATGTGGGAAGAGACTAAACAAAAGATAATACAAAAACTGATAGAAACTGAAAGCTCTTGTTTATGTATATTGATAGTAATATACAAGCAGTGAAATATTTTAGTCCCTTTAGTTTTATGTACAGGTCAAGCACGTGTTTATCAACCAGAAGAGAAGTTATTGACAGTAATTAATAAATAGTTGAAGGATATTATTTGGGAGGGGAAGAGGGCAAAGATCAGGTAGGTTAAGCTGATCCTTCCAATGGAAAAATATGGTTTTAGGATTACCTGATTTGAAGGGATGTTTTAGAGCTACACAGTTAAAGCTCACATACCTAACACAAACAGAATGCTATAATTCAAAGTGCAATGCTCATGATGAAGCAGAGAGGAAATTCCAAAAATAAGGAGAAAATGGGATTTTGGATGCAGATCCTTAGGGAGAATAATAACAGCCATACAGAATATATAGGATCTGAATATGATAAATCAGCAAGCAAAAGAGAGTAGTGTTGCTGGAATTGAATTCATCCTCAAGTATTGGTGAGTAGCTTCACAAGGTGGACCCTGTTTTTCACAAAATCTCACTAAGACGACACTTATATATAGACTGTATTTTATATAGCATATATCATGGACAGACGTAGGTTAAAAATAAAAAAAAAAGATAGCTGGGTACACAAGACCCAAGGTAAAAAAGTGTCCAATCCTGGTAGGCACACTGGTGCCAGGACTGGAAAAAATGACAATGTAGAATCCTCAAGACACAGAAACATTTCTAGAATGGGGCTAGGCCAGGCCCAGGGGGTGGATGGCCTCCCCTGTTGTAAACGGAAGTAGTAATCCACAATAATCACAAAAACCAATAGGCCAAAAAAGAGTCATAAAGACAACAGAGTGGACTATTAAGGATAAGAAAGAAATTATGTACTGCTACTATTATGTAAGAAGTCCAGAATTTCCAGACAGAGAAATGATTAAGAGATAAATTTGTGGAAAGAAAATAATTGCACAAGAAAAACTGTCAGAAGCTTCAAATAAAATTGTGTGTTCATTAATACAACATATTCATGAAAAACATTATATAGACCAAGAAACCTTGGGCTGTTTGGAAAAAGAAGTGAGATTTTTGATAGGTATAAACAGAAATATGGACACAGGAAAGAAAGAGATCTGGTATGGTGGAACATTTATTAAAAGGAGAAAGCCAAATTAATCAATACAAAAGCTGCCCCAAAGATATTCAAAGAGAAACAAAAGGAAAAACATATTGATATGGAAATTTTCACAATACAGAAAAATAAGATCTCAAAAAGGGAACATAGAACAGATGGTTAGTAAAGCAATACCTATGACCAAAGAGCTCCCATACCATACCAAAAAAACTAGATGCTAGGATGCTTTTAATTGCTGCTCTGTAGAAAGTGAAACGTGCTGACAATGGTAGTTTTACCTTTTTGAGTCTTCTCAAAAAGTGGAGACATTGGTGTTTTTTTCACTATGTGGCAGGTGTTCCTGGACCAAGACAGATCATCAGAAATATGAACTTTGAGGAATTTGGTACTGCTTACCCTTTCCACTGTCTCGCCATTGGTCAGGAGCAGTGTATGGAGCAAAATCACAAACTGTGGCTTACAAAAAATACTATTAAAACCGAAAATATGACGGATTCCAAGCCATAGAAGATTAATTGTTTAATATAAAAATCACCAAATAATCACTCAATAAGTGCTATAGTCTCTCAAGGAGACTTTATCAGATAAAAAACTTCAGATCCCAATCCTCTTTATATAGTTAAATGCAAAACATTAATTACATTCATTAATTTAATTTAATTATACAAAATTTACTTCTTAAAGCTACACACTACTATAACTCCGTACAAGAAGTTTCCCTTCCCATCCTTTGCATAATATTGTAATATATAAACCACCTTGCATTTTGTTTATGACTTTATGAATTTCATTTATCAAATTAATTAACTCTACCATTGGTTTTCATATGATAACACCTCAGCTCTTTCTTTAAATAATAGTCTTAACGATACATGGTTGTTCAAACCAGGGAAAAGTGTGGAGTTTAACCTTAATTGCCACACTAGTTCTCTTTTTTAGGAGCATTCTTTGCCAGTCACCAACCCTGGGATTTATTTTAATTCTTTCTAAAACGCCAAAAGTAAACTTTTTAAAATTAGGACACACACTCGAAAAAGTCTGTGGGATTTCTTGAGTAAAATTAAGCAAGAAGTGTGGAAAAAGGATTTAATATTTTTAACCATTGCTGTAGATGACCATTTTTTCCACAATCTCAAGAGTGGAAGGACTGCAATACTTTCAAGATATGTTACATCTTTATTCAATCCTTTCTAGTGACAACATTTGTTTAGTGGTAGAACTTTTGGAATTGGATTTTCAGTTTAAAGGAGAGTACTACTAGCAAGTGACAGTAGTTGCTATAGGTGCGGCCTGTGCCTCCACCTTTGATGGAACTAAAGGATATGTTTTTGGATAGGGCGTACCCAAAAAGTATTATTGATTGCATTTTTTAAAGAAGTGCATCAAGGATAGGGAAAAAAAAAGTATCAACCCCTGTTGGGTAGGGAGATGACAAGACCAAAAGTGGCTGAGAAAGGTAGATATTATGAAAAAGCTTTAGTTTTAGAACAGAATAACTACATGAATGACATTACAGGTATAGTCACCAAAAATTGGAATATCTTTAGGGTGAATACAGAGTTTTTTACTCTTGTGGGGCATGAACCTATCTTTGCATACAGGACAGGGAGGAGTTTTAAGTAGTTACTAGAAAATGGACTGAATCAGGAGGGTATTGTTAGGAAGGGGACAATACCATGTGGATGTTGCACTCAGTGTATATACATTAATAAAGAAAAAAAACCTTGGTTTTGAATAACATTTTGCAAAGCAAGGTGTCATTTGTTAATGGCAATTGTGCCACTAGCAAAATTGTATACCTAGCCAAGTGTGAAAATTGTGCAGCATTCTACATTGGTAAGACTGAAAGGGCATTACAAATGAGAATTTATGAACACCTATAAGATATAAGTAAAAAGAGACAAATGCCCTGTATAAACTTTCGACTGTATGCCCTAAATTTAAAAAGTTTACTTTTGGCATTTTAGAAAGAATTAAAATAAATCCCAGGGTTGGTGACTGGCAAAGAATGCTCCTAAAAAGAGAAGTAGTGTGGCAGTTAAAGTTAAACGCCACACTTTTCCCTTGTTTGAATGACCACGTATCAATAGAAGCAATATTAAAAGAAAGAGATGAGGTGTTAACATAGGAAAACCAATAGTAGATTTAATTAATTTCATAAATGAAATAAATGAAATTCACAAACAAAATATTATGCAAAGGATGGAAGGGAAACATCTTGTATGGATTTATAGTGGTGTGTAGCTTTAAGAAGTAAATTTCATGTAATTAAATTAAATTAATGAATGCAATTAATGTTTTGAATTTAATTATGTAAAGCCCATTGGGGTCTGATGTTTTTTATCTGATGAAGTCTCCCTGAGAGACGAAAGTGCTTATTGAGTGATTATTTGGTGATTTTATATTAAAAATTCATCTTCTATGGCTTGGAGTCTGTCGTGTTTTTGGTTTTATTAGTATTTTTTGCAAGGCACAGTTTGTGATTTTATTTAGTATCGTGTGGTCGGACAGACACTTTCAAATGTGGTGAGATAGATGTTAATGAAGGGGAATTGGTGCATAGCATGGATCCCTTGTAAAGCATCGGTCCTTGGCTCCTGTCTTCAGGGAAAACCTTGAAATTACTCAGTTAAGGGAAGAAGTAGCTTCTTTGAAGGGAGACCTTACTAAACTTATTGAAATGCTTACCCAAACTGAACGTAAGCATTTGAACACCAATGAAGGCAAGCTTTCTTCCCTTAGGGGAAGTGGTGTCTGCATTGCTGCCTCAGTGATGTAATCGGAAAGAGTTGGAGGGGCTAGTAACAGAGGAATGGCTACTGCAAGAGGAGATGAATAAGACCTGAGAGAACCAACTTCAGGAGTTGCCCAATGATAGTGGTAACCATACCTCTCAACCTCTTACAGGAAAAAATCTGGATAAAGCCTAAAATGATGGGGGGGACAAATAGAGACAGATATTGAATATTGCTCTTACAAACTTAGAAAGTTGATAGAATAATAGGTTTTGCATTAGCATGAATTTTCTGAAGGATGTGGATTCCTAAACTCAAACGTTTGTCATTATTTAATGACTCCAATCCTCAGCTATTTGCCAGAAAGGTACAGATTTTAGGAGAAACACACCAAAAATATGAGGCAAAAATCTGGACATTCTATGAAAATCTGTACAGTTGAGAGGTATGGTGGTAACCGAAATAAAAGCAGAGGTGCTTATATTAAGAAAAGACGGGAACCACAATTAACAGCAGGTACTGTGGCTAAAACTTCTGGGAGAGTTTTCGGGACTAATGGGCAAAGCGATAAAGGAGACAAAATGCTTTTGGACATGGGTGAAAGGGGACTGCAGTGTCCTATGATGTTTAAGGACATTATGGACAAAAACTTTGTATTTAATAAGACGGAGGAAAACAAGGTACATGAAAAAGTGAATGTTGTCCCCGATGTTGAACTCAAAGACAGTCTGACATTGAGGGAAATGATTTTTATGTTGGAAAGGAGACTTTTTAGACTAAAAAGTGTACAAATGAGAATGAATACTTAACAGAATGTGTAAAATTGAAAATAGTGTCCCATGGGTTAAGGATGTATACATTTCCATATGGTTTACATTGTAATACTGACATCATTGATGATTTTATAAGTTTTATTGATGCTTGTAGAATGGAACTGATTTTAAAGATTATTAAGTGCAATGAAGGTACTTTAGAGAGTTTAGGATCTGAAGTTGATGTTTTGAACAAAGCAATTTTAAATGATTTGTTATTTCAAGACTATTATGGTTTGTATGAACAATTTTAAAAAAAAAAAGTTGAGAAGAAGTGTAATAATGCGTTTTTGAAAAAAGCAAAGAAAGCTTGAAAGGGACATTAAACATTATTCACATAAAAAACATATACAACATCAGGTATTTGGTATCAAAAAATTAGCAAGGTGAGTATAAGAATAGGGGATAACAACAATGAATGTCAGTCACAACCGAAAGATTCTGGGGGTTTGGGAGTTGGTCAGGCTAGGGATTTAGATAAGTTAGATTCATTTTCTTCAGAGCCACAGGATTTTCAGCTGATACACAATTCAGAAAGGTTGGCCAGCAGGTCAAAGCAGACAATGGATTCAGGGCAGTACTAACAGAGTTATCAGGGACACAATTACTACGGACAGGGGGTGAGAAAGAGGAGATAATAGAATTTGTGAATGATGGGTTGATTGATATTTATAAAGGGTTCAAAATCTATAATTATACAGATCTTGAGTTAACCAAAGAACATTTTTTGCTTTTTAAGAATTGGTTTAAATGTGTACCCACCTGTTCAGTTAAGATTGCTAATTCCATCATTGAATTAAAAATGTATGTAAGAAAACTGAACTTTAATGTATACTTTATGTCAACTTTAAAGATCAAAGGAAGGATGATGAACCCCTTCAGGGCAGGGTTGGTTTAAAAAGATATTTAAAAAGATATAGTACCTTTAACCTGCCCTTACATATAGTGTTGCAACTTTCTGAAAAAGCAGTCATGGAAGACACGTACAAATTACATTCACATGATAAGAAAATGTATTACAACCTCTCTAAAAAGGAAAAATACATTTTAAAGGGTAAGAAATAAGGGTGATGAAGCCCAATAAGGGTGGAGGGGTGATGATTTTTAGAGTGAACTATTATAATAACAAGATTACTAGGTTGTTGTACAACACAGTTTCCTATTCTTCAATTTCAAAAAATGAGATTTCAATTGGTTACCCAGCGAAATAACTCATACCTGGAGGAATACCTTTTAGATAAACGTATAGATTTGGATATGTATAATTTTTTGCAAAAAAAGAATCCTATGATTCCAAATATTTTTTGGAATCCCAAAGGTTCATAAGAACTTGTTAAAATTACCACTAAGGCCAATAGTATCCGGGAAAGGTTCTAAAACCCACCTCATGGCAGTTTTGGTAAACAGATAGGTAAAAGAGGTAGTACTGAATAAACCTCATTTGTTGAAAGACTTGTGGGATTTCTTGAGTAAAGTTAAGCAAGAAGTGTGGAAAAAGGATTTAATATTTTTAACTATTGATGTAGTTGACCTTTTTTCCATGATCCCAAGAGCAGAAGGAGTGCAATACTTTCAAGATATGCTACATCTTTATTCACCCCTTCTAGTAACAACATTTGTTTAGTGATAGAGCTTTCGGAATTGGTTTTGGAAAACAATTATGTGCATTTTGAAGGAGAGTACTACCAGCAAGTGACAGGGGTTGCTATGGGTGTGGCCTGTGCCCCCATCTTTGCTAATGTCATAATGTTAGGGTGGGAGAGGGAACATATCTTTTCCAGCCCTTACTCTAAGTATTCACACCTTTATGTAATGTTTCTGGATGATATATTTATTTTGTGGGATGGAGCAGCAGAGGAGATTCCAAAATGTCTTAACTACCTGAATGGTTGTTGCAACTATTTTAGGTTTACACACTTGTGGAGTGGAGAAAGTACAAGTTTTTGGGCACTAAGATCTCACAGATATCAAGAGGTTTCAAATCAAATATTTTTAGAAAAGAAACCATATGTAATTCATATTTATATTTTACCAGCAATCACCCACACTTCCAGAAAAAAAAGTTTAGTGAATGAATAAGCCATAGGAGTAGCCAGAATTATTTATTTTATTTATTTATTTTACATTTGTTTGCTGGGAAAGTCCAACTGGAACAAGGTCCATTTACAGCGGAGGCCCAGGGAGAAAAGCTCCATAACATAACAGTACAAATACAACAAATGACAAAAACATTTCTGTACAGAGGCATATATACAATCAAAGCTCCATGTCTTTATATGGCAACACATAATCCACGAATGACAGAAAATTTCTATACAGTGGCATATATACAATCAAGGAGATTTTTTAGACATTAGTTTGACTTGAGCAAGCTTGGTATATAGTTAGCAAAACTTTGAATTTCCTATTGGTAGTACAAAGCATAAACATGAAGGAATGGAATCTGGAAAATAATGCAATTCGGGAAATATGTCAAAGCGTGAGAAATAATTTGTAGGATAGTAGTTCCTGATAGGGAGTATTTGAGTAGTACAGAATATCTGAGGTAAGCAGTGAAGAGATGAGGTGTGGCAAGTTAGGAGGAGAGCGGAAAAGATGTTATGTCCTCGGTATACGATGCTCTTTGGGGGGAACTGATGGAATTAAAAGATATGTTTATGGATAGGGTGTACCCAGAAAGTATGCTTGACTGCATTTTTAAAGAAGTGTATCAAGGATGGGGAAAAAAGTATCACCCTTGTTGGGTAGGGAGATGGCAAGACCAAAAGTGGCTGAGAAAGGTAGACATTATGAAAAAGCTTTAGTTTTAGAACATAATAACTACATGACATTAGGGGTGAAGTCACCAAAAATTGGAATATGTTTAGGGTGAATAGAGAGATTTATGATCTTGTGGGGCATGGACCTATCTTTACATACAGAACAGGGAGGAACTTTAAGTGGTTACTAGAAAATGGGCTGAATCAGGAGGGTGTTATTAGGAAGGGGACAGTACCATGTGGATGTTGCATTCAGTGTATATACATTAACAAAGAGAAAACCTTGGTTTTGAATAACATTTTGCAAAACAAGGTGTCATTTGTTAATGACAATTATGCCACTAGCAAAATTGTATACCTAGCTAAATGTGAAAATTGTGAAGCATTCTACATTGGTAAGACTGAAAGGGCATTAAAAATGAGAATTTATGAACACCTATATGATATAAGTAAAAGGAAAGGGACAAATGCCCTATATAAACATTTGACTGTATGCCCTAATTTAAAAAATATACTTTTGGCATTTTAGAAAGAATTAAAATAAATCCCAGGAGTAGTGATTGGCAAAGAAAACTCCTAAAAAAGAGAACTAGTGTGACAGTTAAATGTTACACTTTTTCCTGGTTTGAACGACCATGTATTGGTAGGACCAATATTAAAAGAAAGAGCTGAGGTGTTAACATAGGAAAACTAATAGTAGAGTTAATTAATTTCATAGATTAAATAAATGAAATTCATAAATTCATAAACAAAATGTAACATGGTGCATATATTAAAATATTATGCAAAGGATGGGAAGGGAAACATCTTGTATGGATTTATAGTGGTGTGTAGATTTAAGAAGTAAATTTCACATAATTAAATTAAACTAATTAATGTAATTAATGTTTTGAGTTTAATTATGTAAACAGCATCAGGGTCTGATGTGTTTTACCTGATGAAGTCTCCCTGAGACATTTGGTGATTTTATAATAAAAAAATCATTTTTAGCAGTGTACAGAGTGTTTGCTTCTTCCTGTAGTCTAAGATGATGTCTTTTGTTTTACTTACATTCAGGTCAAGGTTGTTTCTTGCACACTAGGCAATCAGTGTGTTAACCTCTTCTCTGTATGCACTCTAGTTCTCTCTCCTCTCTCCTGCTGAGATCCATGACTCTGCTGTCCTCAGCAAGCTTGATGATATGAACCAAAAAATAGTGGAACCATTCTAACAAAAAAAAAAATAAAATAATAATAATAACTCAAAAAGACATCAAAATAAAACAAAACCAAGCTGTTTAATAACTGATGGACCAACAACACAGAACAAACCGGCATTAACAGTTAGTGCTTTCGTCTTTCATCAAGACTTCTTCAGACTGAATAATGTTATTGTTAAAACATAGTTTAAATAACAAGCTTAGTCACATGACATAATTACAAAATCCATGTTTTTAACCCATTCTTCTTCAGATATGCAACAGAGTCTTCTCTATTGTTAAGACCAGGGAGGGGTAGCAGGCATTTAATCTCACCTGCCAAGAATACTCACACCACCCCAGTTCATCCTCGCATCAAACATTTTATCAAAATGTATTACTTCATCTAAAACTAGAAAGCTGAAATTTACCCTACATGTACCTGGCCTGTAATGTTTTGCCAAAGCATTCCTTTCATCTTCCACTTCAGCAGCATGCTTATGCTCATAAATGCATTTGTACAACTCTCTGACCATCCGACCAACATAAAAAGAAAGACAACATTTACATAAAATCTAAATATACAACAAATTTGGATTTACAAGAAAATCCCGTTAGTCTTAATTCTATAAATATTGACAACAACCTCATTAGAGTGAACATATAAGAACTCACATAAATTGCAATTGAGAAATGTGCACATTCCTTGCTTGTTATTCAACACTTTAGGTTTGTTAAATTTAGCCTGAAAAAAAAGTTTTGACACTTTTGTCCTTTTTACTTACAAAAACAAGTTCATTTCCTATCGCTCTATTAATGTCATGGAAAGTTTTAATGATCTCCAATTATTTCTAATAATACCTTTAATAGTTTTTTGATCAACACTGTTACTTAATTGCATAGAAGTTCAATAGTCAATAACACTCAATTCCCCTTTGGATACATACTTTGGATTGCCTCATATTAAAAACTTCCTGAAAGGAGCAAGTAACCACCTTTTCTGGATACCCTGTACTTAAAAATTTGTTGCTTAATCTTAACCCTTCCACATAAAAATATTGGTCCCTCTTAGTAAGACTATTAACTCTCATTAACTGACCTTTGACTATGTTCCCTTTTTCTTTTTTTTTTGAATGCATACTGCTGTAATGCAAATAAGTATTGCTTTGGACCTCTTTTTATATATTTTAGTTATTAGGTTTTCCCCAGCTTTTAATACAGTGACATCTAAATAATTAATACTTGTTAAATCATAGTCACAGGTAAAATGCAAATAGGGGCAAGACCATTAAGATATTTTAGTAAGTCATTTAACATTTCCTCACCCCCTTTCCAGACCATAAAAACATTATCAATAAATTTTTTTTAAAAATTATACTAGCTGAATAAACACTTAATATGATATTCACTCTTTCCGAGCCTTGCATAAACAATTTTGCATAGCTCAAAGACAGAGCAGCTCCCATTGCTATACCATTGGTTTGACGATAAAAAAATCCATTAAATTAAAAAAAATGAAAACTTAAGATTAAGTCAAGCATTTCCATTAAAAGACTAATCATATTGCTGGAAAACAGATTTAGTTCAGTAATTCAAACCTCACTGTCTCCATGCCTTCCCTATTTGGTACTACAGTGTAAAGTGACTAAATGCCTAAAGTCACTAATAGGTTCATAGGTAGGTACTAGGCTATCTGCCCGAAGGCATTTATAAGCCTAGCCAGAAGGTGCTGGCTTACGCCATTCCATAAGATTAGTTCCCTGTGCCTCTGTCCAGCAGAGCCACTGAAGTGATCCCCGGGGTAAACTTCTGTTTCCCATCCACTTGTCAAGGTTTCTTTTGAAGAATGTTAGCGAGGAGCTCTGCCTAATGTAGATTGGAATCTTGTTCCAAAGCATGGGAAGTCTCTGGGACAGGAATCTATCCCTCCAGCACATCCTATTTATTGTTGTGGTGAGGTTTAGATCCCTAGAGCATGTGGTTCGAAGGGATAAGGTTTTCTTTAGGTGGAGCATGTCTATCAATTCTGGGTTGGACATGGCCTTGTATGTCAAGCTGAGATCACCTCTGAGTAGGCAGTATACAGCTGGAGTTTCTTCAGTCGAGCTGCATAGGGCATCTGTTTGAGGCCAGTGATCCTCTTGGTGAGGTACTTCTGTGGTCTTCCCAGCTGTTGCAGGTGTCTTGTAAGGCACATCCCAAATGAGGTGTTGTACTGTATGATGGGTCTGATGAGTGATGAGTAGAGGGACATAATGAACTGTTTTGATCTGGATGTGAACCCTTTTGTGATTAGGTGGAGTGAACACTAGACTAAGAATATGAGCTCACTGTACTCGGTTAAGTGAGCAAATGAGATGGACCCAGGAGGAGTGTTCTAATACAGACTTACAGGAGGGGCGGGCAATTCCAGAGTTACCAACACTAATACCAACACAGGAACAGGGAGGGTAGGTGAGGAGCTAACTGCCGAGAGATGCACAACACACTGTTCAATGAAACACACAATTAGGAAACAGAAAAAATGAAAATACAGTACTTTTAAAACTGCAAGTTTGTAATTAGAAGACTAAAATACACTACTGCAAGTTTTACTTAGCTTCAGCTTCTAATGCAGATGTTTGTAGCCAAGCAAGTCTCTCAGAATTTGAGCATAAAATTATTTCTCAAACTTTGTAGCTAGCACTTAAAGTACAGAGGAATCCCTCTAGGCTATTAAATATCAGATAACAAAGAAGTGATAACACCACCCCCTCTTATAGCAGAGACACACACAGCACACTGTTCAATGAAACACACAATTAGGAAACAGAAAACATGGAAATACAGTACTTTTAATACTGCAAGTTTGTACTTAACAGAAGACTAAAATACACTAAAGCAAGTTTTATATCACTTCAGCTTCTAATGCAGATGTTTGTAGCCAAGCAAGTAATAAATCAGACTGAGGTATTGAGACGTCTTCAAGTTTCTTAATAAAATCAAATGTGTCTCTAATAAAAGTACTGTTTGTTCAACTACTTTTTGGAAGTGTTTATCTACATATATTGCCATAGCTTCAGCCTTACTTTTAATACTAGATAATTAAGGCCTGAGTGGGCAATTATTCAGATATTTATGTATCTTGACTAGGCTGAAAATACGGCTTAATTTAGTATTCTCTGTTTTTAAATATCTTTTTAAAGAATCAGTTATTCTACCACTGTAAAACCACTCTTCGATAATAGAGTAAATTAATGAAGAAGCTTTTAGGGTCATAGGTTGGTACTAGGCTATCGGCCTTAAGGCCTATGCAAGCCTAGCCATAACAATTCCCTAGAAATTTTTTCCCACAATATTTACTTCTCTGGGCCCCTGTCTAGCAGGGCGACTGACATGATCCCCGGGGTGAATTTCCTATCTCCCATCCAATCATCAAGGTTCCTTTTGAAGAGGGCCAATGAGGTGCTCTGCTTGACATGTATGGGCAGTCTACTCCAGAGTACGGGGAGTCTCTGGGTCAGGAACCTATCCCTCCAGCATGTTTTGTTCATTGTGATGATAATGTTTAGATCCCTGGAGCATGTGGCTCTGAGGGATTGGGATTTCTTTAAGTGGAGCATGTCCAACAGCTCAGGGTTTGACATGGCCTTGTATGTTAAGCAGAGATTGCCTCTGAGTAGACGATATGCCACAGAGTATAGCTGGAGTTTTTTTAGACAGTCAGCATATGGCATCTGCTTTAGGCCTGTGATTCTTTTAGTAAGGTATTTCTGTGGTCTTTCCAGCTGTTGCAGATGTCTTGTGAGGTACATACCAAATGGGGCATTATACTCTATAATTAGTCTAATGAGGGATGAGAAAAGTGGGACAATGACCTCCTTTTTTCTGGATGAAAAGCCCTTAGTGATGAGGTGTGCCACGTAGAAGGATTTCCTGACTGTTGTGGCGATGTGGTTATCGAAAGTGAGACCACTGTCCACTTGTGTCCCTAAATCTCTCATCACACTTTCAATGTTTAGTGTCCTGCCACCTATGTGGTAGTTCATGGGTACATGTTTTTTTTCCAAAGGGGATGACTATACATTTCTTGGCATTAAGCTTGAGCCCATGGCTCTGGCACCAGGCATCTGTTTCTGTAAGGCCCTTTTGTAGAATATCCACATCATTTGAGGATTCAATAATGGCTCCCAGTTTGCAGTCATCTGCAAACTTTGTTAGCCAGAGTCCCTTAGTGTTGGCCTGTACTTCAGAGAAGTAGATGCCAAACAAGAGTGGTCCCAGGACTGAACCCTGAGGTACTCCACTTGTCACTTGTCTGGAGCTGGATTTGGAGTCGGCTACTTTTACAGTCTGAGTTCTGTCAGTAAGCCAGTTGGCAACCCATCGAGCGACATAGGGATTTATGCCCAGCTTAGTAAGTTTATCTATGATTCCAGAGAGGGGGATGGTGTTGAAGGTTTTGGCGAGGTCCAGATAGGCTGTGTGAACCTCCTTACCCTTGTCCACAGCTCTGGAGACCGATTCAAAGAAGTCAATCAGATTCAGGAGACAAGATCGGCCCTTCACAAACCCAAACTGGGTGGGGTCCAGTGTCTGGAGGTTGCCAATGTCTTTGTTTATAAGTTCCATGATAATGCATTCCATGCCCTTGCAAATCAGGCTTGTCAGACTGATGGGACGGTAGTTCCCGGGATCCAAGGTGGATCCTCCCTTGTGGATCGGGATAACTGTAGCTGTGCGCCACTCAGTGGGCACGAAGCCTGAGGTGAGGCTATGATTAAACATGACACTTAGGTGGGGTGCCAGTTCATTTTGTAGTTCATGTAGTACACAGCCTGGGATATCATCTGGTCCCATGGATGCTGTAGTCTTTGCTTTGGAGAGTGCTGTTTCTACCTGTGTGGTTGTGATTATCGGAATTTGGCAATCTTTTGGTATTGAGATGGGCCCTTTAGGTGGTCAGAGGGGAGTGAAGTTGGCACTAAATTGATCTACCAGGATATTGGCAATATCCTTGGGATCAGTATATTTAATGCCATTCTGTTGTAGCTCAGAGCAGATCTGAGCATTGCCATTTAAATTCTTGACATAACTATAGAATGCCTTGTGGTTGTCTTTGGAATCTTTGGCAATTTTATTTTCGTAACTAGCTTTTGAGGATTTTATGAGGGATCTCAGCTTCTTACTGAGGCTGGTGAGAGAGTTTTTTGCATCCTGGAATTTTCCTCTTTTCTGCAACAGTTTCTTCCTTCTGTTGTATAGTTTGTTTATAGCAGTGGACCACCAGATTGGCTTCCTTTTTTTGGAGAAGAGCATCTTGGTTCTATTTGGGATGGCACGATTCATGCACGAGTGGATGTGCTCGTGCAGTGCCTTAGTGTAGGATTCTGCAGTCGAACTTCCAGATCCCGTCTGCGTGGGTGTTGTGAAGTTTGTCACTTCTGACTTCACTAGCATGAAGTTGGCTTTCGAGAAGTTTTTTAAGGAGGTTTCCTTACGGGGGGGGGGAGTGGGATGTGGATGTCAAGGGTGATTTGCTTATGGTCAGACCTGACCAATGAGGGGGTGACCACTGGTGTGGAGCATCTATCTCCCATGTTGGTAATGACCAGGTCTAGGATATTGGAGCCCCTGGTGGGACAATGGATTAGTTGATCCAGGGTGTTGGAGTTTATGAATTCCAAGAACCGTTGGGAAAAGGAGTTTTTGTTTTACATCAGAAAATGATACTACTTTATAAAACTTTTGATCTGCTAATATTTCTAACGTTCTGTTCTCAAAGTCCTTTCCATCCAATAATACTAAAGCACCCATTTTGTCTGCTTTAGTTATTAGAATGCTGTAATTATTAATCATATTATAAAAACTTCTTTCTGTCTCACTGATAAATTGTAGTGTCTATAATGAGGCCTATTATCAAGCAATTCTATTAATTGCAACTCAGTAGTCATAAGAAATAATTTCAATTTTTTTTTGAGTGGTGAGTTAAAAACTCTGGGTGTAAAGAAGACATCATCGTTGTTAAATTTGTTGTTAAATAAAAGTTTGAGGTTCAATTTATGAACATAGTGTCTAAAGTCATTAGTCTCACATTTGTCCACCCTTCTTCTGGCCGAGACAAAACTCCAACCTTTACTTAAAATAATACATGCTTCATTACTTTAAGCGTAAGAAGAAAGGTTAACAATTTTAAAAGAAAAATCAACAGTACATAATGTATTCTTTGTTGGTTCCTTCTGTTCTTCCAGTTCCCTCTCTGAAACCCTCTTTTCCAAGGGACATTTTTTGCTGCTGCCACTACTGCCCAAATCCTGGTTGGTCACCCATCCTGTTGGTAAACCTGGATTGACTGCATTTTTGGGTCATTCTGAAAAGTTTGGTTGCCCTGGTTCTTCACATTGTTTTTACCAGAGTTACCTTCTTTGATATTTTAATTTGCAGAGTTTCTGTTGTTTTACCTTTGGCTAAATGCTCCAACTGCCGGACAGTATTCTCCTCAGTGCCTGCCTGTTTGCAGCATTTCCTGTTGCTCTTACTTCTTCGCTCACTTCCTCAATTCTTTGGAATGACTCATAACAAGAATATGCCAGGCCCCCCTCATAGTTAGCATGATCCTGTTCATATTTGTTAATCTCTCTTTTCTTAAGAATCTTGCTTTCTTTGATTAATCTCTCTTGAATAAGGCTAAAATTTGCCTCAAAATTATGACTCAAAACACTATCTTTTAAAGAAAATAAAATTATTTGAATTTTGTCATTTAAAGCCATGATTCTGCTTTTATTAAGGGCTGACAACATTTTGACATATTGTAAACCAGTTATTTAATTTAAGTCAATCAATTTGTCTATGAAATCCTTAGGCAAATCATTACCTGTGGGCATAATTGTAACTGAGCCCTTTTGAGACCCTTTGAGCTCTTAAGCAGTTTTCAAAATATATATTGTCCCAGTGATGTCTCTTCAACTGTAAAAAATACTTTTTCAGTTCCTTAAATAATTCAGCATGGTTGGGAGCCCTGCTGGTTGAACTGGGCAAAGCCCCTTCATGGAATAGATCTACCAGGGAGCCAAACATCCTGAGAACACTTCATCCCTTCTTAAGATTATTGTGTTGCTTTTAGAAGGGTTATTCTTAGATGTTCAGAATGTGAGCAACAGTGTTACTAATACAACCCTCCTGGTTCAAAATAATTGAACCACTTGGAGTGTCATCTAATGTAAATCCCAATGGCAGCATTAAAAAGCTGGAACTGGTCTGACTTTGCATAAAAAGACACTAAACATACAAAAATAACCAAAAAGTAGTGGAACCATTCTAACAACAAAAAAAGGTTTATGATATGATTTGTACTGAAATTTGCTGTGCAGTCATGGGGCTGAGAATGCAACTCCGAGAAACACCTGTATTGAGTGTTATGCTCCTAGAGGTATTCTTGCCCACACAAACCTTCTATGGCCTGTTAATCAAAACGTCCAGGATCCAATTGCAGAGCTGTTTGCTGATGCCCAGATGTACTAGCTTATCGATCAATTGCATAGGGACAACTGTGTTAAATACTGAGCTAAGGTTGATCAATAGCATTCTCCCATAGCTGTCCTTGCTCTCCAGATGCTCAAGAGCAAGATGCAATGCGACCACCATTGCATCAGCCATGGATCTGTTTTCTCTGAAGGCAAATTGCAGTGGATCAAAAGTTGATGGTAGTTCTGCAGACAGATGTTTCTTGACTAGTGTCTCAAAACATTTCATAACTGTGGATGTTAGTGCATCAGGCCTGAAGTCATTCAAGCTGGAGGGTATGGCTTTTTTGGGTAGAAGGTGCATACCTCCCAACCATACCAAATTACTCAGTGTTTACCAAATTTTGCGGTCCAAATAATAGGGTGCCATGATTCTCGAGTGGCACCCCTTCATTTCTGAGTTTTTCCCAGCTTTTTTTAAAAAATTTTTTCATTTTGTTTTTAACTGATGTCATCACGTGCGTGATTATGTCAGCTCCATCAGCCTACCAGCCTGTCAGAATTGACCTCTGCAACAGTTTGGATGGTAACATTTATTTTTCCATGACTGCTGCTGCAGTGCTGCTTGAACTTGAGATCTGCAAGCAACTGCTTGATGGTAATAAATATATTTATTATCTAGTCTATTTATTTGCGAGTTGGTAGTGAAGCTTTTCAAATCTGGACTGCAATCTGAATGGTAATTTATTTTATTATCTGGTTGAAATCCCATGAATGGACTTTCAGTTTCTTTTTGAGATAGTAAAGCTTTTCAAATCCAGACTGCTTATCTGGCTGAAATCCCATGAATGGACTTGCAGTTGCTTTTTATAGCGCTTATGCGAGCCATTGACTGCTTGAATGGTAATTTATTTTAAACGGACTTGCAGTTCTTGAGCTAATGAAGCTTTTTATAGTGCTTACATGAACAGCTTAGTGCTTTGCTTTACTGAGATAGTGGGTAAGGGAACGTTCAATGCAATGAGGTACACAGTGTACACTTGAGAGGTATGGTAAAACGTTCCCTGAGTAATACTGGGGAAAGAATGTGTAGTGATGCTAAATTGAGAGATAAAGGTACAATAGTCCATAGGTTTGATACATTTAAACTAATATTTAAATGCACACTGAGCAGGCGTTCTACAGTGACTAACTTGCTGGTCTCTGAAATATAGATTTCAAATGGGGGGGTGTTATCAAGTGACCTTCTGGTCGGCGGCACATCTACACTTCGGTTCGCAGAAAGTCTGTGAAAAGTTTAGGAAGAATCATGGGAAGTTAGGTTTTGTAATTGTAAAATGAGAGAAAAGATGCTTGCTGTTGTAAAAAAAACTTTAACAGGATACTGCATGGACAGTTAATACTTATGTCTTAGTATTTCTTTCTTTGATCATTATATTTTAATGTGTTAAATAGCTGTTTCCTTTGTCTTCTGAAGATACCAGTTTCTAAGTCACTTCATTTTCTTTTTTATTAGTATTTATCTTTGACAGCACTATAGGCAGTGGAATTGGTCCTATTTGGCCCTCTTCAAAAGGAACCTTGATGATTGAATGGGAGATAGGAAATTCACCCCGGGGATCACGTCAGTTGCCCTGCTAGACAGGAGTCCAGGGAAGTAAATATTGTGGGAAGAACTAGCCAGGGAATTGTTAATGCTAGGCTTGTATAGGCCCTAGGGCCGATAGTCTAGTACCAGCCTATGAACCTATAAAACATAAACCAATATAAACCAACACTCTTGCAAAGGTTTTTTCTTTTTTTTTTTGTGAGGGCAGCAGACTTTATGTCACCTGAATGAAATTTGGCACTTTGATGCTGGAGCCATGGCATTAGTACTGGAAGATGTGGCTTAAAAATCTTTCTGAGGTTAAGTTCTGATGTTGTTGCTCCTGACTTGAACACTCTGGTGCATACAAATTCCTCTCATGTGTGGGGTTGAGATCAAGATTAAACAATGTTGCTACATGTACGATGAAAAAAGAATAAACAACGGATTTCTGTCCAAAGAAAAAGTTGAATTGGGAAGTAATATCTCCCCAGTTGTGTGGTATTTCTAATTTAAGTGCATTGCCTAATGTATTTAGTCTACAGGGAAATCTATTTTATGCAAATTCTGTATCTCAAACTCCACTGAACGGTGGAAGAAAATATTATCTCTTGCTTTGGAATAATGAAGATCCATATGGAGTAATGTGGAATGTGTTTACATAACCAGAGCTCAACATCACTGTAGACAGTAAGTACAATAAACATAGTTGTAATAGCTTATAAAATATGCAAGTGGCAAATGGCACACCTCTTTTAAGAATATAATTTTGGGCAAAGAATATTTCCGGTCTGGTGGTTTCCATGATTTATAAAATGTGATTCATAAAATGTGAGGGCTTTTCTTCTTTTCTAGGCATCTGTGTTTTTTTTTACAGTTTGAATGGTAAAGTATCTTTGGTAGTGACATTATAGAGAACACATTAGAAATGTAGGTTAAGTGGTTGCTAAATATGATTTGAAATGTACTTGTGGAACATAGCTTTCTAGAACATGTTTTTGAGTTAAAGTCATGCACTAAAATTGGGCATTGGTTGAAATGCAATGGTTTGCACATAAAGGTGTCAAGAATGTTTTGCTTTTTAAGGTCAATAGGCAGCATACTGACTTGATAGAGAGAGAATGTGCTGGTGTTTCAGTTTAGGAGATAAGGACATGAATACACAGACACTGTTAAGACTTGCTTGCAATTTGAGTGTATTTCAGTTATTATAGGCAGGATGTAGTATAATGTTTATCTCAGTGTTTTATCTCCTTTGTATTTGTTGGAGTTAGTGGATTGCTTTCATTTCACTTTACTGTAATTTGCAGATATAATTATATTTCACAGAGCATGTAAGTAAAACTGTTTGAAGCTTTAAATTTGAATCCAGAGATCTTTTCTGATGGAATGCCTATTGGGAGGGGATTTGCAGTATTGTGGTTTGCTTTGCAAATTTTATTTGTATAGTCAGCAGCATCATTTTTGACTTGGAGTATTTGTACATGCCTCACCATCTGTTGCCTATGTGCACCTTAACCCTAATATTGTTTTTTCTTTGTTGAATTATGATTGTACTAAAAATTCACTTTTTTCCTTAAGATTTTTGGTGTTTGGCCCAGGTTATGCTTCAAAGGGATCCCTGGACCAATCCAACTACATGGTTAGCAAGTAAATATAGCCCCATATGTAAATAAGTTAGTCACTGGTGAAAGCAGTCCATGTTTTAATATAAGGTTTTTGTAGATTATTTCAAAATGGTGTTTAACAGACCAAAGTTAAAGCAGATGATTAAGGCAGTAATCTGTTATTAAGCTGCTTCCATTAGTCCAGGCTTGGATTCTGTCAGAATCACTTTGCCTGCTGTGCAAATCTGAGCAAGTCAGTTAACCAGACAGTGCTCTGGGGCATTTGTGAAACTGGCCTATGCTCCTCATTGGTCTCCTGGGGTACATGCCTCATATTTATTTATGAACTAAGATATTAGTGCAGAGGACAAAGTGGTTTGCTAACAGAATTCAGAGATGCTATTAAAGAAAAGAGTAAAGCTCTAAGTACTGAGCCTTACAGGACTCCTGTCAGTAGTGGTAGAAAGATGAGTGGTGGCTACAGGTACTCAGGCTCAAACCCTGTAGGTACAGGTAAGAAGAGCCTAATGTCCCTAGCCACCACCACTTGTGAATTAATGCCTCATATTTTGTTCTGTTCCTCATAAAATCTGTGTTTTTTTGGATTTTTGTAGCAAATCACTGAAGGATTGAATTCACTAAATAATTACCAGCATTTGAATTTTAGACTTCATATTCTTTAGAAAGTATATGGTAACACAAAACCTTTTATTTTAGCAATTTTCTAAGTTTATAAGATCAGTAATTGAAAATTGTACCTATTTTTGGGGCTATATTCCTCCATTATTGGCTTTGTCCATACTAAATGATAGCCATTTAAGTTTTAGCCTTCCTATCTTTCGGGAAACTGCTGATTTGGCACAGTGGTATGTTGCTCTGACTGTAGTGGACAGGGTCCTGGGTTCAAAACTTGGCAGTGAAATGCATGGTAGTAACACAACATTTTCTTCTAGCAATTTTCCAAAATTATACAAGCAATGTTTAAAATGTGTCCCTGTTTTTTGGCCTTTTGTCCCCTCCCAAAACAAAACCTGAAATTGAAAATAAGTGCGAGAAGTTGTACAAGATGCCTATGGCTTACACTACTGTCATTCTATTTTACATATACAAGGGGCCTATGATTTGAAAACAGCCCAAAGGTAATCTTTATCCACCATTGGCCAGATGCATTTTCTTTGGATGTGGTGTGGATTTCAATGCTGTTTAAATGAATGTGAGTTTCAAGGGCAAAGAAGTTTTAATGCTAAGTCTATTTTCATTGTGAGACAGTATTGCTTCGTTTAGCAGATGTCTATTAGTGTTTGTGCATTGTGCTATAAAATGTAAAAAGAAGATCCAAATAATCATGGTAGAAGTAAAGCAGTATGCACACATTAGTGTTTATGGTAAATGGAGTGAAATAGCCAAGTAATGGGACATTAGAATGGCTGCAGGGGGACTCTGGTGCCATATTTTGGTTGTCTGTTCTTCAGTTTGCATTTGAAAGTTGGTATCTCACAATTCCATTGGAGTGGGAGGGGTTACATAATTATGTATGCAAATTTTATGTTAATCAATGTACAGATTTGTACCTATTTTTCATGGGCTTTCTCCAGACTTTTGATGTTTCCAGGTTGAGAGTTATGGAGGAATGATATTTGTTACTCTGCAACATGAAGGAACCTTTGCTAGGCCAAGTGAGGTGTTAAATATATCCATGAGTACTTTACATAGCTGGTCTGCACAACTCTTTAACACCCTACCCAAGATATTACCTGGACCAGCTGCCTTTCTGGGATTGACTTTCTGTAGCATCCTTTTTACTTTCATTGGGCTAAGGCTGAGTACTGCATCATACTGTTCTGTGTGTAACCTTTGCACAGTGGTGGTGTTTCTCTCCTCAAATCTTCCAAAAAAGGTATTCAGCCTGTCTAGGAAGTCAGTGTTACCATCACATTGTGCAACTCTTGTTTTATAGACATATCAACACAATGTCATAAAATACCAGGATTTGCAGACAGAAGCAACAGCCATGTAGAAAAAGGATACCCAGACAGTCACAACAGTAGTAGGAGCAATGGGTCTTATAAAAATAAGAATGTACAGTCATACTTAGATATGTTACCAATACTTTCAACTCCATATGAATTGCAGAAAGAATCATTACTGGGCACATTGTGGGTGCTAGAAAGAGCACTTCTGGCTGACATCAAGGATTGAAACAATACTAATTTCATGAAATGTATTCATACTTTGACTTAAGAAAGGGGTCCAAAGAGGGAGAAACAATATAAAATAGCAGAGTGCATTCTACGAACTAAGCCAACGTAATAATGTAGAAAGGAGATTCTGCTGATAGGGATGATTGAAATTAAGGGTACACAGAATACACAAAAGGGGGTGGAATTTTACTGTAGAAAAATGGCAAAGGAGTCAATGTACTGAGAGCAAATAACTAGAGAGGGAAAGGTAATAGAATGGGAAGAGGCCAAGATGGCATTTAGACTGCAGGCTAGAGACTGCCATCTCTATGAAGGACTGATATTAAAGTGCAGGCAAAGAGAAAAGAATCTGGGAATCATAAGTGAAAGACCTGCTCTGGTAGAGTTTTTAGATGAATCTAGAACAGAAGCTGCTGTTAAAAAATGATAATTATAAGGACACATAAAATATAGCACAATACCTTTAGGAATAAACCATAGGAGGTTAGAAAAGTTTGGGATGAGAGACTGGAGAAGCAATTTACAAGGAAACAATGGAAGGACAAATGTATTGCTCCCAAATATGCAACAAAGTCTAGAAGATTTAAGATTTTTGCTTGGAATTGTTTGCATATATATTTTATACCCTAAGCAAACTACAATGAATTTTTAATCAGGTTGATGGCAAACACTGGAATAGTGATGGGGAAGAAATAGGTAACTGGGAACACATGTTTTTGGGGGTGTAATGAGTTGGTACACCTAAGAAATTCCCTACAGAGTAATTTGTCAGAAACACTGGGTGAACAAGTCAATGGTGTAACTAAGGAAATAATTTTTTTTTTTATTTTTTTTGAGCTGGGATACAGGATCTCAATTACATAGACATAGTAATGTCTTGTTAAGTTTAATTCAGGAGGCTGTCAAAAAAAGCAATTACTAAAAATGGAAATCAAAGTCTAAACCAACTTTACTGAAGTAGTGAAAATTGTAACAGAGATAAAAGAACTGGAAGTGGAATCTTTAGAAAAGGGGAGGCGTAAACTACTAGAAAAATGGAAACTGTGGGAACAATACACACAAAACAATATTTTGGAGGAGGAGTGAGTTTAAAGGGAAGGTATGAATTCATCAATTTATGTAATGTTGTGTCGAAGGTACTCGTATAAAAGAGTGTATGTTATGCATAATGTTTGTAAGTATGAATATGTTAGCATGGTTTGTTTTCTATTGCATAAATGCATGTTTGCATATGCCATAAGTGATAATCCAATAATGGCGTTAAGAAACGTATAATGAAATGAAGCTCAAGAGGTGAATCTTCACATCTATGTCAACATGAAATGAAGCTCAAGAGGTGAATCTTCACATCTATGTCAACATGAAATGAAGCTCAAGAGGTGAATCTTCACATCTATGTCAACATGAAATGAAGCTCAAAAAGTGAATCTTCACATCTATGTCAACATGAAATGAAGCTCAAGAGGTGAATCTTCACATCTATGTCAACATGAAATGAAGCTCAAGAGGTGAATCTTCACATCTATGTCAACATGAAATGAAGCTCAAGATCTTCACATCTATGTCAACATGAAATGAAGCTCAAGAGGTGAATCTTCACATCTATGTCAACATGAAATGAAGCTCAATAAGTGAATCTTCACATCTATGTCAACAACACATAGCAAATGAGTTATGACTAGACACCCAATCATAATTTTTTGTAGTCCAAGGAACTTTACCTGCCCTGATGAGCTTACTATCTACGGGAAAAGAAACTAAAGGGGTCTGAAGTGTTTTGCAGCTTAGAAAGCTATAATGCACTTAGTGATGCCTTATAGAGAGCAGCCAGAGGCAAACTGCATTGCTGCTTCTGTAAAAAAGATACAAAACTATACCCAATAAGGGTAAAACTAATAAGAAATGACAAAAAGCAAAAACGGACTGAGAGTTCCACATTTTAATACAAATACTCTTAAGAACTAATCATTTTCGCCATTAACAAATGGCTTCTTCAAAGTAATGAAGAAGCCATTTGTTAATGGCGAAAGAGCTTAGTTCATAAGAGTACCCATACAAAAAAAGTATGATAGTGTGAAGTGTTTTCCAGCCTTTATATCTGTTTTAGCTTCTCATCTCTGACCTGTGGTTGCTACTGTTATGCTCTAGGATAAGAGTTTCAGTGTGCTGTAAGGAACACAGCAAAACATTTTTAAGCACCTCTCTTAAGTCACAGAGGTACTTAACAAAGTTGTCTTTTTCTTGAATTTTTAGTGTATGCCAAGTATTCTGTTCACTACATCACTATTAAACAACTACATGTCTTCTTCTTTCAGCTTTTCCTAGGTAGGGGTTGCCACAGTGGATCACATGTCCGCTCATGATTGGCAGTGGAGTTTTACAGTGTCAAGTTGCCAGCCCAGTGCCCAACCTTCCACAGAAGGTACACACATGCACTCACACCTAGGGCCAATTTAGAGTATCCAGTCCACCTACAGCATGTCTTTGGGATATGGGAGGAAACTGGAGCACACCCATGTGACCACAGGGAGGACATGCAGAGTCCATACAGAAGGCACCCCAGCCGAGGATCGAACCAGGGAACCTCTTGCTGTGAGGCAACAACGCTAACCGCTGCACCACCGTGGCTGCCCACTATTAAACAACTACATGTAATTGTATTTATTTTTAAAATATGGCAACTGCTGTACTCAAATTCTTCTACCTAGAGTATTCTGCATATTTGTGCCTGAAGAGTGATATTTATCAACCTTGTGTTGCTTATTTTCTGAGCTGAACAACAGTAACAAAAAGTGCTATCAACTTTAACTAAACAGAAATGAAATTTTATTTCTGTAACACATTCCAACTCACAGTGAAACATAAAACTAAACAAAAATATTGTCTTAAACCACTTGTCTTTCTCTTTTCATGTTCTTTTTTGGTTGTTTTATTCCCCTGAGCACCACAATCCAGCTTTCACTTAATGCACTGGATTACTGAAATATACAAGAAAGGAAAGAATCCTTAAAGCTTCTCACTCAGCTAATAAAACCATACAGTGCTAATATCTAACAGCTGAGCAATGTCAAAAATTAAAAGATAAACAACATACAGACAAAATATCACCATCTGAACAATGTGTTATGCCTATTACAAATGAATTTTGTTTTGGTTTTGATCTTTAGTAACAGAGCTAAATTATGACCACTTTCCTGTTTCACAGCCATTACTTAAATATGACATTCAGATGATACCTTGCTCTGTTGTTTTTCTCTTGGGTCCTTGATGACATCACTATGAGCTTTAGTTTGTTGTATGGTATAATAGCGTAATGTCATACCAGCAAGCTTTGGCTCTAATAGAGCTATAGGCCCCTTATAGCAGTCACTGCCACAAAAACACACCTTCTTTACTGAACAGTCTTGCAGTTCTGTTTGTGCAGCTGCGATGCATGCCACTGATTGCAGGAATGCAACAGCAGCTGCTAGCTTTAGTGATGGTAAGCACTGGCTGAGGAACAATCCAAGTGACTGTAACATAGATCATTAACAACTCCCTTGGTTCCAGCAACAAGTTCTGGTTTGCAGATATTTCTCTGTTCGTTATGAATAACAGCAACTTTCATTCATTGTAGTTATTTGAAATGTTTTTTTTTCTTCTTTTATGAAATAAATAACTGTGTACAGTGCTTCAGCTAGAATTCACAATGCGAGTAGCACAAAATACATGTTTTGCAGAAGCTTCAGTGTATATCTTTTTATTTCTATATCCCTACAATTGGCACATCAGTACAACAATGAGGTAGATGCAATATGCTCCCTTCTTTGGTACAACAAGACAATAACAACTCCATTGAGATATGAATAAGCACATTTTAAGAGGCTTCGTACATTTCAACAATAAACATCATACTGAATTGTGAGGTATTGATTTTATTATTTCTTGCAGCCTTACTTACTATGGCTGCTTATTACATTAAGTATGTGAGGTATTATATTTGGGATTTGTATCATGGTCTATGCATAAAAATGTTGGTTTAAGAATTCCAGTTGCTCTGGGCTAACAGATCTGGGATGACAAATGCTACTAGTACAAATGGTATAAATCACTTGATAAAATTTTGCAGTCTTGAAAGAGATTTCAGGCCATTCTCTACTAGGCATGCCTCTCACTTTTCCTAAAATAAAGTTAAAAGCAATATATCTGGCTCTAACGTGTGAACAGCAGTCTGAAGATGATCATCTGGTCGCAGTCATTAAAGCCACTTACCAGATAAAAACTTCCCCCATTGGTTTCATATTGTGCACTGAACGATACATCTCCATGTTATCAGTACACAAGGACAGGCATGCAGGCAGCATGACAACCCTGATAAGATGCATCGATCCACTGGTAACAAAGCTGTTGCTGTGCGAAAAGGTCAGACTTCTAGTCTATCTTTTTGGTTTTGTCTGATACTGTCACAGTTTAGATAATTTCATATATTATGGTATTTCAGATAAACTGAACTAGATGAATTATTTTAAGAAACAGTTGATATCAAGCATGGATCTCACAGTATATTTTAAACAGATTCTAGAGCTGAATGTATAAGGTAATGTTTATTGTATTGATCACTGCTGCAGTAGCCTTAGATATGGGTTATATCCTGCCAAAGATAAAACAGACAGTTTCCAAAGTTTCACGGCATCTTCTATGCACTGAAGCTGTTATGCAGTTTGAGCTAAGCTGCCTAAAATCACAGGTTTGAGCACCAGTCATTCAGAATGCTCTTACCATTGATGAGAGTGTTCATCTGTGGGTTTTCCAGGAATGACGGCCAGCTTGTGCTGCACCTTTACTAGGCAGATAAGTAACCTTTGGGGAAAAACTTTCCAGATAAAAAAATGTGTTTTTAAATGTACTTTCCTTTTTAGGTAAGCTCTTTTTTAATCTGGGAGTTTGTGGACTGTTATGAGACAAAGTGTACTTTTAAATGGGAGTACACTTTTTTTTCCTTTCAGTTTAAAAGCTGTTTAAAGTAGTTGACAAATATTTTTTTCTGTGGAGAAATTGTTCTTATTTTACTTTTTGGCTTGGCAAAGTGTATTCAAGTGTTTTTACTGTGTTTTTTGAGAGAAAAAGGGTAACTTTTAGCAACTGTAACATTGTACTGTCTTATGCTGTTTGTTTTTCCTGGGAAAGAAGCATCATTCCCCATGGTTGGGCCTTCTTTCAGCCACAAACAGAAAAAGTTAAGCAAACAGCTTTTGCCACCACAGCAGGCTAGAAATCTATCCCATCCACAATTGAGTGGCTCTGCTGTGGCTAAGGCTGGTTCCTCAATTCATTTCTTTTTACACTTGATCCATCTGGTATAGTACCTACAACCAAGGGTGATCCACTCTTGGTGGTCTGGGGAGATGGAACAAGGAAGTTTTCTCTGCTTAGTCAGAATGTTGTACCCATGCCTAGGAAGATGCTGCTGCCATTAATGTCACTGTTGGCCCCATTTTTATGTCAAAAAAGAAAACAGAAAATTAAACATGTATCCTCCTCCTAAATTTGACTCAGAATTTAATTCAGACTATTGATCCTCCTCATAAGGTGGTTTTGGTAAAAGAAATAGGGATGCATGTTTTTCTGAAGAGCTTCAAAATTCTGAATCTAGACAGGAAGATGCAAGAAAGTACAGTTGTGTTCCTACCATAAATGTAGATGTCCGAGTGTATTCACTGTTGCAGTCATTACTCTTGGGTTATCCTGCTGGTAGGCTACCCGCAGTCGGCCTAAATTCCAAAGTCCTGGTCCGGCGTCGGTTGTTGTCACATCTTCCTTGACGTCAGTGCACCAGGAGTATAGAAGATGCAGCCAATGCCATTTTCTTCAGTTTTTCTTGCCCCAGATGTCAGCTGCCCCCAAAAGGGTAGGCTAAAAAAATTATGCCAATAAACATGCATGCACTAAAGTAAACATTTCCTTCATCTACAAGCAAATACACCACATAGGTTGTATAGAATAGAGAAGTACAGATAAGACCCAGCAAAAGAAAGGGGGTGGTGGGAGGGTAGCCTGGACTGCAAACAGTGAATACACTCGAACATTTACATTTATGGTAGGTACACAACTGTACTATGTTCATCGTGTTTCACTGTTGCAGTCATTACTCGTGGGTTGAATCCCAAAGCTGAGGATGGGTGGCTGGGGCTAAATAGGATTAGGAGAGGTTATGAGGCCCTGCAGAACTCCATTGGCAAAGCCTGCTCTGGATTTAGAGTACAGAGGTAAGTGGTAGTGCTTTGTAAAAGTGTGCACTGAACTCCAAGTTGCAGCCTCTAAGATGTCTTTGGTTGGTACTCCTCTGAGGAACGCTGCTGAAGTGGTTGCTGCTCTGGTTGAATGTGGCCTAATGCCCTTAGGCACTGATTTGCCATGTTGTGAGTAGCAGAAACGAATGCAATGGCCTATCCATTTTGAAATAGCCTGTTTTGAGATAGCCTTTCCTTGTGATCCTGCAGCATATGCCACTAAAAGTTGTTCAGTCTTTCTGAAAGCTTTAGTTCTGTCCAAGTAGAAGCGTAGCTGTCTGTGTATGTCAAAGGAATGCAGAAGTCTCTCACCCTTGTTCTGTGGATTTGGATAAAAGGTAAGCAAGTGAATGGTTTGGTTAAGGGCCACACTGGACACCACCTTAGGCATAAATGTCGGGTTTGTCCTCAGAGAAACCCTGTCTGGATGGAAAATGATAAAAGGTTCCACAGCCATGAGTGCATGTAACACCGAGACTCGTCTTGCAGAGGTTATTGCTAGGAGCAGAGCTGTTTTCCAGGATAAGAATTTTATATCAGCTGTTGAGGCTGGCTCAAAAGGAGGCAGTGTGAGTTTTTCCAAGACATAATTGAGGTCCCATGCAGGTATTGGTGCTCACCTTGGAGGTCTTATGTTTTTGGCCCCTCTGAGGTACTGCCTTATTAAAGGATGAGAAAAGATAGGTGATTCCGTATTGTTATGGGCTGAAATGGCAGAGGCATGGATCTTAATTGATGAAAAGGATAGGCCTTTGTCCAGCATCTCAGTTAAGTATTGTAAAATCTGAGGAATATTTGGTACAAACATGTCAATTCCTTGTGCCTGGTTCCAAGCACAGAATCTCTTCCATTTTTCTGCATAAGATTTTCTGGTACTGGGCCTCCTGGCCTCCAAAATAACATCCATCACAGCTTTGGAGAGAGGAGTGTTCTGAATGGCTACATTATCCGCCATGCTGCCATATTTAAGGTCCTGAGTTGGCTGTGCAGGATCTGATTGTTTTGTTGGGTCAGTAAGTGAGAAATTTGAGACAATGTCCAGGCTGGACCTTGAGACAAGTTCTTTAGGATTGGGTACCAGTGCTGGCGTGGCCAGTCTGGGGCAATCAGTATCATTTTTGGCTTCTCTTGTCTGACCTTTAGGAGTACCTTGGGGAGGAGAGGCAGTGGAGGAAAGGCATATACTGTTAGGTTTTTCCAGCTGAAGGATAAGGCATCCACTTTCCATGCTTGCTTGTGATAAGTCCTTGTGCAGAATCTCTGTAGTTAGCAGTTGTGAGGGGAGGCAAATAGATCTATGTCTGGGCATCCCCATTTCCTTGTTATCATGCTGAAGACTTGTGGATCCAGTTTCCACTCATGGGGATCCATGAGGTTTCTGCTTAGTTCGTCTGCCAGAGTATTTATCTTTCTTGGCAGGAATTGTGCTTGCAGGTGAACTTGATAAGTCACTGCTGTGTCCCACAAAGTCATGGCTTGTCTGCAGAGGGGGTAGGAATGTGTGCCTTCCTGCTTGTTTATGTACCACATGACTGTAGTATTGTCCATCTTTATCAGTAGTTGTCCTGGATGAAGTAGATCCTTGAAAGCTGTCAGGGCATTCTGAACAGCTAGCATCTCTTTTTGATTGTTATGAAGATGCATCTGGCTTGCAGGCCATGTGCCCTGAATACATTTTCCTGTCATGTGGGCCCCCCAGGCATAATCTGATGCATCCGTTGTTAGTGTCTGCCTGGCTGTGGGTAAAGTGAATGGCTGTCCCTTGTTGTGGTGACAGGCCTGTGCCCACCATTGAAACTCCTGTTGCAGGCAGGGAATGAGGGTAATTAATGTTTCCAGGCTGTGGCAATGTTGAGTCCAAAGACTTTTTAGATACCATTGTAGTTTCCTCATATACAGTCTGGCATATGGAATTAGCAGAATGCAGGATGCCATGAAGCCCAAAGCCTGCAGATTTTTTCTTGCAGATAACTGGGTCTTTGTTGCCAACATTTTGAAGTAAGAAGTCAGTTGCCTTTGTTTGTCTGGCATGAGATAAGCCATCTGGGCAGTTGTATTTAAGCTTGCACCCAGGAATATTATCTCTTGAGAGGGTACTAGTTTTGATTTCTTTTCATTTACTGTGTAGCCTAGGCAAATTAGTAATCTTTTTACAAATGCCAGATGCTTTAGTAGAATGTCTTTGTTCTCTGCTTGAATAAAGCAGTCATCCAAGTAAGGATATATTTGAATTCCTCTTTGTCTGCAAAATGCAATTACTGGTGCCAGGCATTTTGTGAAGACTCTGGGTGCAGTAGATAAGCCAAAGGGCAGTGCAGAGAATTGGTAGTGCATTGAGCCAGCTATGAATCTGAGGTATCTTCTGCAAGATTGTCTGATTGGGACATGCAGGTATGCCTCTTTTAGGTCCAAAGTTACAAGCCAAGCCTTCTTGCCCAGCATGGGCAGAAGCTGCTGCAGAGTCAACATTTTGAATTTTGGAACTTCCAGAAATGTGTTTAGAATAGACAGGTCCAGTATTTGTCTCCAGGCTTTGTCCTTTCTGGGTACCAAGAAAAGTCTTGAGTAAAATCCTTGTCCCTGCTCTTGCTGTGGTACTCGCAGAATGGCCCTCATGTCCATGAGGGATGAAACTTGCTTTTGTACCTCTGCCCATTGATTGTGTGGCAGGTCTGGCATACCTTTTGTCCTTGGCAGGGTGTAAAAGTGGAACCTGTAGCCCTGAGACACCATGTTCAAGATCCATTTGTTCTGGGTGATCATGTGCCAATTTTGTGAAAAAAGTGCTAGTTTTCCCCCTAAGGGGGGCTGCCAAAAGATAAGTGCTTGGTGTTGGCAGAGGAAAGTCATTGGGACTGTTTCCTGTATGGCTGCGATTTGTCTTCTCCGCTTTTGGAGGTAGAAGCCCCCCCATTGTTTAGGCCTGTATGAGCCTTGGGGCTGGGATCTGCCTCTGAGGCATCTGTATCTGCCTTTTTGTGGCCTGTCTGACAATGGAAAGGACCAATTCTTTGTAGGCCAGTTCCTGCTAAATCTGGGTGGCTGCACCTGTAAGAAATCCTTAACTGTCTGCATAGATTTTGCTTTGTCCTCCATTTTCTTCAACACCTCTTCTGCTTTAACACCAAACAAAGTATCATGCTGTAATAGAGCATCTAATAATTTTGCTTTAACATGATCAGGCAGATTCTGTTCCTTTAACCAAGCATGCCGCCTAATGACAGAACCTGTAACAATGGCCATGCAAGAGGCCTCCAGAGAATCAAAACCACATTGCAAAGTATGCTTTCCCACTTGTTCAGTTGCATGCAATAAATCCTACATTTCCTTGTTTTCTGCACATTCAGAATTTGTTAACATTTTCTGTTTAAGCAGTGACATTAAGTATTGCTGATATTTAAGCATATGAAATTGACAATTTAAAGCCCTCACAGCCAAGGAAGCAGAAGTGTAAACCTTTTTCCCCCATCTGTCCAGTGCCCTTGAATCCCTATCAGAGGGGATAGGGTTTTTTGCAGTGGAAGCCTTGACCTCTTTGGGACCCCGAAAAATAGTTTCTGGGTCAGCAGCAGGGTTTTTATAAAGAAATTTATGTGAATCTGGAACCCTGTAGTATCTGTTTGGCTTAACAGGTGCAGGGGGTAAAGAGTCAGGAGACAGGCCGGACTCTGAAAATACATCATCTACAATGTCGAAAATAGGAGGGATAGCAAGAGGCCTGTGCTGAGGTAGTAAAAGAAAGTCTCTGAGCCTTTTCTTAGATTCTGAGTAGTCTTGGCTCTCCCAGTGGAAGTGCTCCCTCATGGTATGCAGGGTTTCCCCAAAAGAATAATCCTCAGGAGGGGAGGCTGAAGGGATAGATTCTTCAGCATCAGAATCCTCATAGGGAGGGAGAGAGTATCTCTGTTCAGAAGAGGAGTCAGAGGAAAAGGAAACCTGATCTGAAGATTCATATTCTGTCTCTTGCCTAGGCCTCTTATCAGGAGGGGGATGGGAACCCCTGATCAAAGTAATTAAGTCTTCGGCCATTTTGAGCATCTGTTTTTTAGGCATGGAGGCCTGTCCATGGGCTTGCTGCACTTGTTTCTTTGTCTTTAGTGGTGCTTTAGTCTTTGCCTTTGAAGCTGTAGTCAGTTTTATATATAACTGTGTAGGCCTGAAAACACCCTCAGAAGCCGATGCCTGCTCAGTGGCTCCAGACCCATCTGAGGGAATATTTTCCAAGTGTCCAACACCTTGAATTTCCAGAGGCCTAGTCTGCTCCACATGGGAGTCAGAAGCAGCCTGTGGCTCTGAGGTAGCGGGTGCCAGGGGCTGCGAAAGCGCCTCACTGAGAACCGGCGAACCGGTGACTGGCTTAGAAGAAGCCTCGTCGTCAGTTTTGGACCTCGGATGTCTGTCCTTTTC
This sequence comes from Protopterus annectens, assembly GCF_019279795.1. Classification (NCBI taxonomy): domain Eukaryota; kingdom Metazoa; phylum Chordata; order Ceratodontiformes; family Protopteridae; genus Protopterus; species Protopterus annectens. The sequence continues at coordinate 720,342,851 of NC_056726.1, forward strand.
CTTGCGTTTCTTGTGAATTGCAGTAGTCGGATGGCTATCCGATGACATTGTGTAATTAAATCTCTGGCCAAAGTAATGAAATGCAAAATCGTACCGTGCTTAATAGTGTGTTGGTTAGATCTAGCACAAAACCTGCAATTAGCAACATCGTGATCAGGGCCTAGGCAAGGAATACAGTAAGAATGGAAGTCTTTATGACGTATTTACTTCCCACAAGAAATACAATTATTAACTTTTTCTGACATCGGTCTGGAGAAAGAAAAAAGTTTCCCCAACGGGGTACTTAGCTTTAAATGAAGACTTCGGATCTGAAATTCGAACACGAAAATCTCAGGAGTCGGCCGACCGGCACTTGTGAACTGCTTCTGCTTCGGGCACCGCATGGCAAGAAAGACTGAAGAGAGTGGCATCGACTGCATCTTTTATACCCCTGGCACACTGACATCAGGGAAGAGGCGACAGCAACCGATGCCGGACCAGGACTTTGGAATTCAGGCCGACTGCGGGTAGCCTGCCAGCAGGATAACCCAAGAGTAATGACTGCAACAGTGAAACACGATGAACATCAGAGGTAGCTTTTCTCCAAAGATTTCTGATTCTGTCTCAGAGGAGAGAGCAGTATCTGATTTTCACTGTGGGGGTTCTCTTTCTCTAAGACTATCTCCAGAATAAGCCAATAAGCCACTGTTTTCAGTGGGAGAACTCTAAAGTTTCTCAGTCTCTTAGAAAATACTATAAGCTGTTATAGATGTTATTTCCAGAACCTTCACCCATTCCTCCAGTAATGTCAGCTTTGGAAGATGTGCGTGTCACCGCCTAGAATTTTCTGCCCATAAAAAGGCAGATTGTATAAAATTCCTCAATCTTTTAAAGTTTCTATACATTCACCTCAAACCTTATCAAGAAACCATAGCTTTACTTAATCCTACTACTGCAAAACATTGGCTAATTCTAATTAATTAATTCAGAAATTTGAATTGTCAGGCTTACATGTTAACTTTTATTCTGATTAACTGTGAGAGTATGAAGAATGTTTTCTGCAGTTTCTTCTCATAAGGAAAGTTTTGCTTTAAATGGTTTAGTTTCTTCCATTTCATAGGTCACAACCCATTGTTTAAAGTCTGTGTGCCTCTTTTGCTACTTTTTCCAAGGGAATGGCCTCTGGTACTGTTTTGATGAAGTTTGCCTGGCTACATTCTCAGAACCTCCCAGATGAGATTTTAAATTCTCCTCTGGACAGCGATTTAGTTTTTTGGTCCCTCTGCTGCAGAGATTATGAAGGTGTATATTTTATTTATTTATTTATTTTATTTTTATTTTTATTTTACATTTGTTGACTGGGCTAGTCTAGCTGGATACATGTCCATTTTCAGTAGAGGCCTGGGGAGAAAAGCTCCAAGAAAAACATACAAAAAAATAAGAGGCTATGCTAATATGTGGAATCTCCAAGATTTCTCAGTCCTCCTTTTCCAAAATTTCTAAGGGATTCTCTAAGCCCTCATCCAATTTGGCTAAAAGCAAAATAAACAGTCTCATGAAAATGCTGTTGAACAAACATTTAAGAAGAAATGACAAGGGGTTTCTAATAAGAATACTGGGATCTCCCAAAACCAAGGACAGTCCAACAACTCAGAATGACTATTTAAGGGAGCTTGTCTTCCCCCTCTCTCACCCTGGGAGTTCATTTTCCTTTTTCCTTCCAGGAAGTATGAATCTCTACTTTTTTCTTTGGCAACAGGTAGTATCAGACATATGGGTTTTGAAGATCATCCATCAGGGTTACAGATGCCAGGTGGAAGAAATTCTTCCTTTTCAGGGAGTAATTTCTCATCCATCAGATAATCTCTTCTATTCTCCTTGTCCTTCAACATATGTTTTCTCGGGGAGTGATAGAGCTAGTTCTTCCTTCCCAGGGAAAGGTTTTTATTCAAGACTGTTTTTGGTGCCAAAGAAAGGGAATGCTTGGAGAACAGTTCTGGATCTTTCTTTCATAAAGCAATTTGTGATACTGCACAAGTTCAAAATGCTGTCACTTCACTACCTGTTATCTCATTATCCTCATTTAAGTTTCTTGATAGCTGCTCCAGTGGAGTAGAGGAATAAAGTCCTGAATACCACCCAGGAGTCCTGGGTACAATAACTGGCTCAAGAAACTGATGAAGCAGCAATGAGAGATGAGTTTAGCTTCTCTGGGAGGGGTGGACAACCCTGTGGGCATCTACGGTGGCAAAACCTGGCAGAGATTCGAGACAGGACATGTTAGGTATGCCAAAGAAGGAAATAAGGTGGAGACATCACTGAGCTGCTGTGGATATGAGGGAATGTGCACATATCTGACCCTCAAGCATACTATTGGGACTGATGGGGAAAACAGTACTTTACAAGTAAAGGCTCCACCATGGATGGAACTCAGATGTGCTACTCCCCTGGTGTCCTTGTTCCATGACTGGCCCTAGCACTCTGGATTAAGTCTGGGAGGGGGGGCAAATATGATAGCTGGTAGACCTGACATGGACGGGTGCCAGCAAGCCAGGTCATTAAATATGAAGGATGACAGGAAGTAAAAAATATAGCAAAAAAAGTTTCCTTATAATACTGGATTTAAAAGATGCTTAACATCACATTCCTATTCATCCAAGACTTCAGGTGTTTTTTAAGGTTGTGTATGTCTGGATCACTGTATCCTTGCAATTTGGACTATCCACTGCACCAAGAGTGTTCACAAAGAGACTTGCTCCAGGATCCACAGGATCCACATTTTCCATATTTAGATGACTTGCTTAACTTTGTAGAGTCTTTTTCAATCTGTCTGGAATCTCTCACTTGGGGGAGAGAGCTCTTACACAAGCTAGGCTTCCAAGAGAATATTCACGTCTTTTTTAACTCCATCACACAGGATTGTGCTCCTGGGGTGTTTGTTAGACACCTCAGTTCAAACAGCTTTTCTTCTACAGGAAAAAAAATAGATCAATACCTACATCTACTTCTAGGGGCTCCCATTCAGACTTCTGTCACTGTGAGGGAATACCTCAGGATTTTGGGTCTCATGCCATCTCTGATTCATATGATACCCCTGGCAAGACTCCACACGAGAAAGATACAATGGTATCTGAAGTTTCCAGTCCCAGCAACACCACCCATTATCTTTTCAAATCTCTGTTCTGGGTTTTTTCAGAAGAGAAATCACTTGATGGAGACAGCAAATATCTTTAAATCCAGGTCTCCTCTTCTCCCCTCCTGCTTCAAAGTAGTCAGTCACCACAGATGCCTTGTACTTTGCTTGAGAAGCAGTTTCAGGAGGGATAAAAGTACACGGTATTTGGAACACCAAGGATAGATGCAAGCATATGAATATAAAGGAGATGCATATGAATATAAAGGAGATGCTTACTCTGATAAAGACACTCAACTCACGGAATCATCTTTGGTCCCCTGGACCTCTTCAAGTTCTTACAGGTAATACCACATTCATGTGGTACATCAACAAGCAACAGGGGAACTAGGTCTTACCCCTTTTGCAAAATAGCCATATTAGCTTGGGATATAGCTTCACAGCACAATCTCATTCTGTATACCTCTTACATCCTGTCAGAGCAAAACTGTGTGGCAAATAAGCTGAGCAGGATAAAGACAAACCCTCACAAATGCAAATTACATCAGGGGAGTCTTCCAAGATTTGACCCATTTGTGGGAAGTTCCTCAGCGGACCTCATTACCTCCTCTCTGAACAATCAGTTGGCAAAATTCTGCTCCAGAACTCCATGCAAGAAGGCCTGAAAGAGATATGCCTTTTCTTTTCTTTGGACAGGAATGGTCCTGTATGCTTTCCATCCTTTCCACTGATATCCATGGTACTGCTGAAGATTCAGAAGGAATCCTCCAAGATCACTGTGGTGACTGTTTTCTGGCCCAGCGATAGTGGTTATCTATTTTTTTGAAAATAGCTAAGGGCTATTACCACAAGCTTCCACACAGAATGGATCTACTCACACAAGAACAGGAGTGTTTGATACATGCTGACCCCAATCAGCTTCATCTGACAGTTTGGATGGTAGGGTCTTTATTCCCTTTAGGCACCTGTTTACTGAGGATGTGTAGGCAGATACTAATTTAGACAAGAAAGCCTGTTACTAAAAAATCAATTATTAGCAAATGGAACAAGTTTACTAGTTGGTTCCATCAAAACAAATGCCATCAACACAACCAGCACCCATTCAGGCCTCATGTTTGTCTAGTTTTACTATTCTTTGGCCATTTTTGCTCCTCCATCAAAGTTCATTTGTCATCTATTTCAGCATGTCTGCCCATGCAGCCTTGTCTGTCAATGCAGTCTTCATGTGAAAATGATTTTGAAAGGAGTTTTGTATAAGAGAGCTCAAAGAAAAATGGTGGCTTCTCCTTGGGATATTAATTTTGTGTTAAAGAAGCTAACACTTGCTCCAGTTGAACCAGTTCTTCTAGCTGACTTGAAATTCTTAACATGAAAAACTGTTTTACTGATTGCTCTGACCTCTGCAAGACCTGTAACTGAGTTACAAGCTTTATGGTGAGTCAAACCTATCTCACTTTTCACAGAGACAATGTACCTTTAAGAACTAATCCTTCTTTTATGCCTAAAGTAGTATCCAATTTTACTTTAAGCCAAACTCTCCATCTGCCTGTTTTCTTTCCTGAACCTAAAAATGAGGGAGAAAGGATGCTCCAAATCTTGGAAGTCCACAGACAACTCAGGTACTATCTTAACAGAACAAAACCTTTCAGATCAGTGGATAAATTGATCATTTCTTGTGAAGGTAAACAGAAGGGACAGCCTATGTCAAAAGAGCTGGTTGCCTCAGGCTATTACCTTTTGTTATTCTGACTACAACAAAACAGTTCCAGGCAGGGTCAAGACCCACTCTACCAGGGCCTTGGCTTTATATTCAGCTTTTTGGAAAGGAATGGATTCAAGAAGTATTCTAGAAGGTGCAACTTGGTTCTCTGTACATACTTTTGCAAAGTACTGCACGCTTGCTTCCTTCTCTAGGTCTAGATTGGGCTTTGCTACAACCATTTTCTAGGGGCGTCTGGACCCCTCCTCTTCCACCTGCAAAATTTACTAAGCAAGGGTAATCCCATATAACTAAAGCTACTGCAGCAGTGATCAATACGATGAACATAGTACAGCTGTGTAAGTAAACTTACTATAAAGGTAGATGTTCGAATGATCACTGCTGCAGTAGCCATTCCCTCCCACCAACCCCCTTTGTGTTTATTGATTTTGCCATATATATTTATACAAGTTTGTGTGTGCATGTGTGCATGGGTGTGTGGGTGTGTGCCTGTGTGTATATTTTGTATTTCTAGTTATGTCCTCTCAGGACTCCGCTTCCCTCTCTCAGTTGGCATGAAAGCTCTGAAGGTCATACAAAGTCCAAATCTACTGGGCTTTTACATGAGATAACAGTCTAGTTGCTTAGTTCTGTAACATACAGGGATGGAAACCTGACTGCAGTCCACACATTCACAGTTTGATTAGGGCTGTTGTTGCAGAAGGAGCTAGGCAGGAGGAAGGGATCGAGCTGATTAGCTTGCTCACTCACCCAGGGGGCATTGGGATTCTGTTTGCCAAAAGGGTACTCACCAGTGGATGCAGTACAGTTGTTTCCATAACTGCTAGAAGGTACCCAATCCCTCCATAGCTGGGATGTGGTATGAATGAGCTGGAGTTGTGGGGTGATCAAATTTTTAATGTCACACTTTTTCCTTCCCAAGGAGGGCTTTCCCTTCCCTTGCATATAAAACAATTCCACTACAGGCTGCACATCTGATTTCTGCTTCCCACTACTTACACTTTTTAAAAGAGGGATGCCAATCTCACCAATGAAAGATTGTTAAGGCGTATATCTCCCTGATGCACAAGTGTTCAAGCAAACAGTACTGATAGTTTGGCACAATGCAGTGAAGAAGCAACTAGAATTCAGGTCTGGGCATCTGTTTCCAATTAAGGAGATGTAACAAAATGTTAACTCTAAAGTAAAGCTGATTAACAAGAAAAAAATCACCAGTAAAAGAGATGTCAGTGCATCACAGAGAAAGTCATATTTCCTTAGGAGCTGCACAAATGTCTAATTTGGAAAGGCATGCTTCTAAAAGCTGTAGTCACAGAAGGAGAACAAACCAAGTGAGAATGAGCTATTCTGAGGCACAAGGGTAATATAAATGTCTGATAAGACAAGACTGGGTAACACAGGAAGAAGAGTCTGAAATGCTGTCAAAACAGAGGAAGTTGACATTTACAAATGCATCAAAAGTAAAAACCTACTCAGCGAATTGACCTTTGGTGAGTCTGTATTTGGAACATCTGGTCATATTTAATAGTAGGCTGTTTGTGTTTTGCTTAAGAAAAACCCAAAGTATTCTAGTAAAAGAATGGCATAATGGGTGCAACTCCTAAATATGTGGTATAGGCTGTTTGAGTTGAAATATGGAACAAAATCATTAGCTATAACAAGACCGGGCTTACATCCGTAGCTGTAAAATTACTGTTTTCTGCCAATGTAAACTTCTTACAATAGTAGCATTGTCAGAAAGCACACATATACTAACTATAAGAATATATCATAAGAATGGAAAGTATGGGTTTTCATCACTACAGTTCTCAATGATTCCTGATTCACTGACTTAAATCCATGGACTCCTGACGTGTTAAATGTATTAATAATGTTAAAAGAGTATGACCACTGAAGTATGGTGGTAAGGACATTTCCCTGTTACCCAAGAATAGCCATCCTGGAATTAGCTATACAGAAATATGTGGGGGTCACGGGTGGATGTTGGACTCCTACAAAATGCTTTTAACAGGTTTTTGTGTTGTTATTTATTTTATTTTATTTATTTATTTATTTATTTGAGTAGCATGGTATAAAATGGGTTTGTTTCCTCAGTTCAGGAATCAAGAAATTATTTGTCACTGTAAACATGTGGATTCTATAGAGACAACACATTTAAAACAAATTCTGCACATTATAGGGAAAAGCAAAGACAGCACCAGAGGCAAGATAGGTGATGCTTTTCTGGATTTTGTATAAAATGACAAGCATCAGAAACAGAATTAAGTAGAACTAAGAGACATTACTTTTCAAAAGGCCTATGACACCAGAACCCTACTAAACTGCATCATAAGAAAAAGATGATATTAGGACTGATTCTTAAGTCAAACCTGAAAATAGTACTGAAAAACAGGCGCAAAATAACTACAAATGTTTCAAAGGTGATTAGACATGCATCAGATGAGGAGATAAACAAACTGATGTTTTTTGAGGTACAGAGACATGTCATGTTTTCACTTCATGAAGCTCAGCCATGCTGTTAGCTTTGAAAGCATGTTATCGACTTCATGGCACATACAGCTATCTGCAACAAGGGCAGAAATGCGAGAATGATGGAGAATGCTGATTCTCTGTATAAACAGTGATGCATTTTGTACTAAACAAAGAAATACAGTATAACACTCCATCGTGTGTCCATATGCCTCACACCTGAGCAAGTGCTAAACCATTCTGAATGTGGATAAGTAGTTGGAAGAGATAGGCCATATATCAGGCTGACTAGCATAGTAGCGGACAGCTAGAGTTATTAATTTGAGTAAACTGAATGGCTAAACAAAGATCTGTTACAGGTGCTTCTGAGTTATTTATTATCAGGACAAGAGCTGTGAGCTTGATAGCTATAACCTCATTCCACTTTCAATGTACTAGGCTAAAGGATTAAATAATCCATAAAGATGTCACATGACAAATTAAAATTAACAACCTACACAGATATCTCCAAAAACCACAGCGATACTTCTCATGGGCCTAATGCTGCTACATGATTAGCATTACAACAGCTCTTTGATTGTGAGTGGTACAGGATTATGTTCCCCAAGAATCCAACCCTTTGTCTGGTGCAGACCAGTGCAACCTGGTACACTGAGGAAACCAGAAAGGTCAATATGTTAAAGGAGTCAAGTGCAGTCCTATATGCTTACAGTGACTGACAAAACTTAAAAGTTTGATGAGTAACATGCAAGCTGAGCTGGTAACGGCACAATGTGCAAGATGTTATGTAAAGAAAAGTAACAAAGTATAATACACTTACGTACATTGTACAAGCACACGATCTTCAGCAGCTGAAAATAAAATGAGTATAACCTAGTGACAACATGCTGTCCTTTCTAGTGTTTTTAAGAATAGAATTATTTTAACTCTTTTTGCTGCAATCTAAATGGAAAAACAGTCACATAAAATCCTATTATATCTGACATGATGCCTCACAATTTAATAAATTAATGTTCTTTGGTAAAAGCTATAAGCAGCTCCCTTATTTCCCTAAACAAACATAAGTAAATCAATCCATTCATACTCTCGTATGCAAACAACACACACACACACACACACACACACACACACACACACACACACACACACACACACACACACACACACACACACACACACACACACACACACTTGCTAAGATACATTCTCATATACTCATGTATATATTTAAGAAAGTGAGCTTGGCAGACCAAATGAGATACGTTAAAGGCATGCCTGTCTGTTGGAAATACAGAAATTCCAGAAAGCAATTGGACCTACAAGCAAATAACTGATGTACTGCAAGCAGTGCCAAAGCTGCACTATTAAAATGTCTGGTTGTGATATAAATAGAAAATACATTTTTTTTACAAATATGATTGCTTCTTCCCCACCACCATTGTGGAGAATAGTCAGTATATAGCCTCAATAAACTTTTCTCATCCACATCAAATCTTGTCTTGCTTAAATGAAACCTGCCAATGTCCAACTGCAGAAGAAAAATCATCTTTTTGACAAGTCAGGTTTCCTGTAACATTTAAACAGTCTCTAAGCTTGACAGTGGCAAAATGCTGAGTTCTTGATGACACAAGGATGTCTCCATTCCATTCGTTCCAACAACCTTTAGAAGTCTTAATGGACACTAAATGCAGTTTCCTGTTTGCACAGTCTTGAGTCTGCTTTCTAAGGTGAGGCACTGGCTGGAGTATGACTCTGTGATGAAGTTGAAGAAGAAGAGGATGAACAGCAAGGTGAAGGCCTATTCTGTGTCCTCTCTGGACTCGACTTGCCCTGAGAACTACTACCATTGGCACCAGACAACACTGGAACAACTGGTCTTCTGGCAAAGAGAACTCCTGTAAAAAAAAAAAAAAGAAACGGCAATTGCATTTTTGTCTCAAAACCTTGTCTCTCTTTTTGTATATACTTGGTTTTGTAAGGCCTGTAGGTTTTCAAATGTGTCTTTGAAAATATTTTTATGTGAGCAGAATGCAGGCCCATAGTTCTACAAGCCTTCTAGTATTAAGCATAAGGAGTGCAGTAGCTCACAGCAACCTTAGCACTGTGGAATTATGAACAAGAATAACACCAGGTTTAAGCAGCCATCAATATTACAAGGATATAGCCTTAAGTACAGTCAGAATTCAGACCACTAAAATAACAACTGTTAACATGAGGTGGCAGAAGGGATGCAAGCTTCCTTGGTGTGAGTGTGCATGGACTACTTATATTCACTTATGATGGGAAGTGGGGGAAACTCTGATAAGATCATCGAGAATACTACAAGGCACGTGATCAAAAATCTCACCCTGTTACTATAGACCTCAAATCCTCAGTCTTCAGGTTCAATAATTAAATTTAAAACTGAGCCCAAGGAAACATACATTTCTGAAACATTCATTACTTAAGAGCATTACATCGGCACAATGCAAATGTTTAGGATGATAAAGTAGGAGGTTTATCACTGTGAGTGATGTACTCTCCTCTGGTCTTAACTTCATGCATATAAATCACCACCTCAGTACACTACAATAGTGCCATGATATTACTCACATAGCATTCACTTGTTGAAGTTATAACCAAATGTTTCAGTGAAAATAATGCTACATAAGAGACAGCAAACTGAATGAACTACTGACTCGTTACCTTCAGAAGTTCCCATTTATGAGGAGCTAAATAGAGCTGCTCAAGGAATGTGAAGAGAAACTGGGTAACTCATGCAGATAATGTTGGCAGACTGTATCTGTGTGACCAGGGTATTTTCAGTCTGCCAGTAATTCAACACGCACACAGGACTGTGCCCAAGAAAAGAAGGTCTACCTCCCCAGGGCATTTAATTTTTAAATCTCTTGATTTTAATGATAAAGACATAAAGTTAACTGAAAGCAAGACAGCTGGGCACTGGGGCTGAAGGCTGTTATTCACCATGTCTAGACTGATTCAGACTACCCTTCCATGTTGTTTGCTAAAAGGAATGCATTTGCACCTTGTCTTCTTTGGCATAGAGAACCTGAGTTTGTAGTTTAGCTTTGATTTTGCAGAATGTATTATCTCAAACCTCATTATTCTCTGAAATTTGTGGTAAGAGTGTTGCACTGGAGATTGTCCACACACTACAAAACAGCAGTAGCATGGAAGCATTTAAATCATGAAACACAAAGCATTATCATCACTGAAGTTTATCGCTCACGGGATTACCTATTACCAACAATTTAAAAAAATAGATGCAAGAAAACCAGATATAGTAGTCCAAAAAAAAGACAAAAGTAGAGTTGATGATTGAAATTGCTAGACCTAGAGATTATACTGTCAAACATATGGAGACAAGGTCTTAAAAATCACGATTTGCAAGCAGAAATGAGAGCAATGAAGAAGAAAAGACGCCCAGACAGTTCTAGTAGAAATAGGAGCAACACAATTAGTAAAAACAAAGTATTTATAACTGTACTTAAATATGCTACCAATACACAAAAACATGTATGAACTGTAGAAGGAAGCAATTCTGGATACATTTCAGGTGCTGAGATAAGTACTTGTGGCAAATGTCAAAGACTGAAGCAGTACTGATTTCATGAAGTTTAATTATGTGAATAGGGTCCATTCCCATCAAAGTATATAAAAATGGAAAATGGAAAAATGAAACCAAGGGAAACCCAAAAGCAGTATTCTAGTTATATGTCATGCTTACAATCAAACAGGAGTCAAATGGACACTGATGGAAATCAGTTCCAGGGCTACAGGATGACTCTCATTAGCAGCTCGTAACCTTAGTCTTCTGCACTGAAATGCCAACATAAGTTATTTGTTGTACCTGTTGTTTGAGATGCCCCTAATATACCTCTAAATTGTTTTATTAGGCTTTACCTACTATAAAATCTGTTGACTCTGTTCCTCAACAGTAGCATTCTTTATTATACTTCAGTCCATTGCTCGACAGACCCACTCAGACGTTTATCCTGTAGCATCTCACAATGAGACCTTTTTTCCTTTTACTGTATGCTGCCACACTTTCCTTATGTTTAAGGTACTTGGTTACATTAATCCTGTTCAGAGCAGGCAGTTTCTCTTTGCCAGTCTTTACTGAGTAGTTAAGATGTTCTTTACACAAGGGCCTATTTTGAGGACCCATCAGAAAGCAACAGAGCTCCTGAAAAACAAAATGCAGATATTGTGCAAATCAAGGTGAGGTCAACAGGATAATACTTGTGCACACTGCACTGCCTTAAATCACCAGGAATCTTGCATATCCCTTATGTTTTTGCTATTCTGTCATCACTATTTAACATATTTACAGTTTTTGCATGATGAATTACCATTGTTTATTTTCCAAAATCCTGAATACACCCATCATTTGTTGTGCTTTTTCAGTTCTATCATCTGTATTGCCCTTCCTAAAAGATCCACTTTATTTGCATTATTTGCCCTAAAGTACCTTTTACGTGACATTTGGTCTTCAGCTTAATAAACATTCTGTCTCAAGCTCTTAATTACTTAATTACTTTTATTACAGTGGCTTGCTTTTCCTAATAATTCTAGCATTTACTTTTGAGTACTACTATTATCTGCAGTGCAAGATTCGCTTGTGATTGTCACTATTAGTCAAGTCAATTTCTCTGTGTTCCTTTATTATATATATTATTTTACTGTGATCCTGTACATATTCTCCAGTAATTAATCCCACTGGATGTTCTACTTCACCCTGGCATCTTGACATATGGTTATCCATTGTACTTTGCTCTGCGCTTTCAACTGCATTGGTTGTTGTTGTTTTTCTTTTGGCTTCTCCCGGTTAGAGGTCGCCACAGCGGAACTCCAGTCCGCTAATGATTGGCAATTGATTTTTATGGTGCCGAGGTGCCAGTCCAACGCCCAACCTTCAACGAAGCCATGCCCATTCACACATGTCTTGTGAATGCCACTTGACCGCGGGGAGGACATGCAGACTCCACACAGAAGGTGCTCCAGTCGAGAATCAAATGGGAGAACCTCTTGCTGTGAGGCAACAACGCTAATGCTGCACCACCGCAGCTTTTTCAACTGCATTGGTAATCATCCTAAATGTCAAGTAACTCATATGCAGCAAACAGCAGCAAGGGATAAAAGTCAGTGATATTTCATGCCAGACACATTAATGTTTTGTAACATTTGAAGACATATTTCTCAGTGTTTGCTACTTGCATCCCACAGTTCATCAGTTTTGTTCTGTGCACAGTGTTTGGTTGAGAACTGTTTACCAAAGTCGGTACACAGATAGATGAATGCTTTCAAACATCTGAAATGACAGCTTTCCCTGAGGTTTGGTGACCACAGAGTTAGTCACAATTAAGCGCGCGCGCGTGTGTGTGTGTGTGTGTGTGTGTGTGTGTGTGTGTGTGTGTGTGTGTATGTATGTAGGTATAGAGATATATATATATATATATATATATATATATATATATATATATATATATATATATATATATATATATATATATATATATATATATATATATATATATATATATATATGTATATAGGTCTGCTTTGTTTCGTTGAATCTCATTTCACTAAATTTCATTTCACCCCGACGACATCACTGAAAACTCAAATTACTGAAAACTCATTTCAGTGAACTGAACTTGGTACATATGGCACTGTGGAGAGTACTGTAATGCAAGTAAAAGGTATATGCCCTTTTCTCAACTGTAGTGAGATCCTGGAGTTAGTATACATAGTCGGAGGGGTATGGGTGGCGTAGGCCCCCACCTTGTTTGTTTTATATTGTATTTTACCAAAAACTACAAAAACAATACATTTTAAACAATAGACATGCATAGTTACAACACCAATGACTAACTCTCTCCAGAAGACAATATGTACTCAAAATAAGTGAGGGGCTGTGCCACCTACACCCCCCCTAACTATATATATATATATATATATATATATATATATATATATATATATATATATATATATATATATATATACTAAATCCAGGATGGCACTACAGTGGGGAAAATGGTCATATACCTTTTACTTGCCTTACAGTACAATACACAATTCCATATATACTAACTGCAGTTAAGTGAAATGAGATTCAGTGAAATGAGTTTTCAGTTATTTGTGTTTTCATTGATGTGGTCAGAGTGAAAAGAAATTCAGTGAAATGAGATTTCATGAAACAAAGTAAACCCATATATATAAATATATATATATATATATATATATATATATATATATGTGTGTGTGTGTGTGTGTGTGTGTGTGTGTGTGTGTGTGTGTGTGTGTGTGCATACATAGGTTCATAGGTTGGTACTAGGCTATCAGCCCTAGGGCCTATACAAGCCTAGCATAACAATTCCCTGGATATTTCTTCCCACAATATTTACTTCCCTGGACTCCTGTCTAGTAGAGTGAATGACATGATCCCTGGGGTGAATTTCCTATTTCCCATCCAATCGTCAAGGTTCCTTTTGAGGAGGGCCAAGGAGGTGCTCTGCTTGACATGTATGGGCAGTCTATTCCAGAGTATGGGGAGTCTCTGGGTCAGGAACCTATCCCTCCAGCATTTATTTTTCATTGTGATGACAAGGTTTAAAGCAGATGCCATATGCTGACCATATAAAAAAAACTCCAGCTATACCCTGTGGCATATCGTCTACTCAGAGGCGATCTCTGCTTAACATACAAGGCCATGTCAAACCCTGAGCTGTTGGACATGCTCCACTTAAAAAAATCCCTCAGAGCCACATGCTCCAGGGATCTAAATCTTGTCATCACAATGAATAAAGCATGCTGGAGGGATAGGTTCCTGACCCAGAGACTCCTCATTCTCTGGAATAGACTGCCCATACATGTCAAGCAGAGCGCCTCATTGACCCTCTTCAAAAGGAAGCTTGATGATTGGATGGGATAAATATTGTGGGTAGAAATATCCAGGGAATTGTTATGACTAGGCTTGCCCAGGCCCTAGGGCCGATAGCCTAGTACCAACCTATGAACCTATGAACCTATGGAGCATGTGGCTCTGAGGGATTGGGATTTCTTTAAGTAGAGCATGTCCAACAGCTCAGGGTTTGACATGGCCTTGTATGTTAAGCAGAGATCTCCTCTGAGTAGACAACATGCCAAAGAGTATAGCTGGAGTTTTTTTATACGGTCAGCATATGGCATCTGCTTTAGGCCTGTGATTCTTTTAGTGAGGTATTTCTGCCACCTTTCCAGCTGTTGCAGATGTCTTGTGAGGTACATACCAAATGGTGCATTGTACTCTACAATGGGTCTAATGAGGGATGAGTACAGTGGGACAATGACTTCCTTTTTTCTGGATGAAAAGCCCTTAGTGATGAGGTGTGTCACATAGAAGGATTTCCTGACTGTTGTGGCGATGTAGTTATCGAAGGTGAGACCACTGTTCACCTGTGTCCCCAAATCTCTCATCACACTTTCAGTGTTTAGTCTACTGCCACCTATGTGGTAATACATGGGCATATGTTTTTTCCCAAAGGGGATAAGTATACATTTCTTAGGTTCATAGGTAGGTACTCGGCTATCTCCCTGAAGGCATTTATAAGCCTAGCCAGAATGTGTTGGCTTTTGCCACCCCTTAGATTATTTCCCTGTGCCTCTGTCCAGCAGAGCCACTGAAGTGATCCCCTTGGTGTTAAGCTTGAGCCCATGGCTCTGGCACCAAGCATCTGTTTCTGTAAGGCCCTTTTTTTAGAATATCCACATCATTTGGGGATTCAGTAATGGCTCCCAGTTTGCAGTCATCTGCGAACTTTGTTAGTCAGAGTCCCTTAGTGTTGGCCTGTACTTCAGAGAAGTAGATGCCAAACAAGAGCGGTCCCTGGACTGAACCCTGAGGTTCTCCACTTGCACCTGTCTGGAGATGGATTTGGAGTCGGCTACTTTTACAGTCTGGGTTCTGTCAGTAACCAGTTGGCAACCCATCAAGTGACGTAGGGATTTATGCCCAGCTTAGTAAGTTTATCTATGATTCCAGAGTGGGGGATGGTGTCAAAGGCCTTGGCGAGGTCCAGACAGGCTGTGTGGACTGCCTTACCCTTGTCCACAGCTCTGGAGACTGATTTGAAGAAGTCAGTCAGGTTCAGGAGACAATATTGGCCCTTCACTAACCCAAACTGGCTGGGGTCCAGTGTTTTAAGGTTGCCAATGTCTTTGTTTATAATTTCCATGATAATGCGTTCCATGCCCTTGCAGATCAGGCTCGTCAGACGGATGGGACAGTAGTTCCCGGGATCCAAGGTGGATCCCCCCTTGTGGAGTGGGATAACTGCAGCTGTGTGCCACTCATTAGGCACAAAGCCTGAGGTGACACTATGATTAAACATGACACTTAGGTGAGGTGCCTGTTCATTTTGTAGTTCATGTAGTAGAAAGCTTGGGATGTCATCTTGTCCCATGAATGCTGTATTCTTTGCTTTGGAGAATGTGGTTTCTACCTGTGTGGCCATGATTACCGGTATTTGGCAATCTTTTTGTATTGATATGGGCCCTTTAGCGGGTGAGAGAGGGGTGAAGTTGGCAGTAAATCGATCTGCCAGGATATTGGTAATATCCTTGGGATCAGTATATTTAATGCCATTCTGTTGTAGCTCAGAGCAGATCTGAGCATTGCCATTTAGATTATTGACATAACTTTGGAATGCCTTGTGGTTGTCTTTGGAATCTTTGGCAATTTTATTTTCATAACTAGCTTTGTAGGATTTTATGAGGGATCTCAGCTTCTCACTGAGGCTGGTAAGGGAGTTTTTTGCATCCTGGGATTTTCCTCTTTTCTGCAACAGTTTCTTCCCTCTGTTGTATAGTTTGTTTATGGCAGGGGACCACCAGATTGGCTTTTTTTTTTGGAGGAGAGCATCTTGGTTCTATTTGGGATGGCACGATTCATGCACGAGTGGATGTGCTCATACAGTGCCTTAGTGTATGATTCAGCAGTTGAACTTTCAGCTCCCGTCTGCATGGGTGTCATGAAGTTTGTCACTTCTGACTTGAGTAGCAAGAAGTTGGCTTTGGAGAAGTTTTTTATGGAGGTTTCCTTACTGGGGGTGGGGGTGGGATGTGGATGTCAAGGGTGATTAGTTTATGGTCAGACCTGACCAATGAGGGGGTGACCACTGGTGTGGAGCATCTATCTCCCATGCTGGTAATGACCAGGTCTGTACTGAAGCCCCTGGTGGGACAATGGATTAGTTGATCCAGGGCACTGGAATTTATGAATTCCAAGAACCGTTGGGTAAAGGTGTTGGTACACAAGTATTTTTCCCAGTTAATAGCAGGGTAGTTGAAATCACCCAGTATTAGGGTGTTTGGTTGTATCTTAACATTTTCCAGTATGTTTAGAAAAGTGTAGTGAGAATCTTGGGGCAAGGTGGGGGATCTGTAGCAAGCTACAATTTGGATTGCAGTCTTACCTAGTGTTAGTTGCACTTGGAGAATTTCAGATGCATTGTGTTGGGCAACTAGCCTGGAGGTGTGACTATCCTTGGTGAATATGGACATGCCTCCACCTTTAGTGTTTCGGTCTTGGTTTGCAGGCCGAAAAGTGTGATAAGAGTTGTAGCCTGGTATTGTCATGCTGCTCTCTGGAGACTTGAACCAGGTCTCAGTTACTGCACAGATAACGATGTTATCCATTTTTAGGAGTGCCTCGAGAGAGTGCATTTTGAGGTTTAGACTTCTAGCACTGAGTAGCATTACCTTCAGATGTTGCATGCTTGTATCTGTTACGGTGGTGGTTTTGTCCTTTGAACCTTGCCTAAAAAAGACACTATGGGGTGGGAAGAGCTTTAGCCAGGAACCTGAATCCCATATATATATATATATATATATATATATATGTTTGTTTGTGTCTTTCGGCTTTTCTCGGTTAGGGGTCGCCACAGCGGAACTCCGGTCCGCCAATGATTGACAGTAGAGTTTTACATCCTGGCTTGCCGGGCCTAACGCACAACCTTCAATGAAGGAACGCCCATTCACATATGTTGCCACACAGAAGATGCTCTAACTAAGAATCGAATGGGCAACGTCTAACTGTGAGGCGACAACGCTACCGCAGCACCACCACTGATAATATATATAAATATATATATATATATATATATATATATAGAGAGAGAGAGAGAGAGAAATATATTTATAGCTATCCATATATATATATATATATATATATATATATATATATATATATATATATATATATATATATATACACATATAAAATGTGTGAGGTATTGCCAGCTATGCAAGGAGACATAGGGCAGTGGATGTGTAAAATATGTCAACATAGCTAGCTGGAATTTTTAAAGAATTATATGCCATTTGTATATCAAACTGATTTGTACAGATGCTTGGGTTGAAAAATGTATTTGTAAAGTTGCGTGTGTTAAAAAATGCGCCAACAGTCAGTCCTGACTGTATTGTAAGTGAGGAAATGTATATATGTTAACAGAGGATACCAGAAGAGAAGAGGTTAATTTCAGTCTGGTTAACTTTAAAAAATAGTGAGAAATTAAATTTACTTAAGTTAGGCCATAACAAATTGTATCGTTACAGTTCTGACTGCAGCCAGAGATGAACTGTCTGTGCCAGAGAAATTTTTTTAGCTCTTGCAGGAAAAGTGGACGTGTTTTATGGTTTTATAGCTTACAGATGCTATAACACATCTCAGAAAACTCTATATGTGTGTATGGTAACACATACGTGATAAACTCGGGTTCAGTTTCTAGCAATGATGGTAGAATGGGAACCAGAAGTTAGATCACCAGAGGTATGTGATGTCATGCTGTAATCTAGAACAAAATTGATATTTTAATACCAGATAAGAGAGAATTCTAAGAACACTGTGTTTTTTGGAACCTGACAAAGAAGGACAACTCATCTATTTCATCTTGCCTTGCTCTAGTAAGTGACCACAGAATAGTAATTCTTTAGATCAGTCAGGAAAATATAGTAAGAATAGCTAAGTACTGTTTTTCTGTATCTGTGTGAATCTATTCATCAGTGTTATTATAGTAATTCCTGTGTGTGAAGAATGGTAGAGATGGGTGAAGGCTGCCAGCCTAGTCAAATAGAATTTGGCACATAATTCTATCATTTGCAAATACTGTGAAATGTTGAGCTTAAAACAATGTGGCGACATTGCCCTCTGCTGTAAAGAAACCTAAGTCAAGCATTTCTTGTTGGTCCTTCGAAATTAAAATTACTTTATGTCTGTTCCTTTGAAGTTAGAATGTGGGGTTGATGAGTCTGGAGTAAGCATCCTGCCTATTGTTTTAAGGCTAAAGTTAATGACCAGAATTTACATGTGGAATGTCCTTTATTGCTCTAATTGAAAAAGAATGTAAATACAGTTTCTGTCAGCCTGGGAACACCAGGAAAGTGTAAAAAGGTGATGTAATGTTTATCAGAACTGCAATAGCAATTTAAACAGTGAGAACAAGAGATTAGTAAGCATTTTGTCTTGCCATCCAACTCACAGCACTGCCTCTTGCTCACATGTAAGTTATTTTAGATGTGTCTTCTTGTGGATAGCTAGAAGCTATATAGTTTAGACTAAGTGTTTTTCTGTTATGTCAAAACTGTACTACAGGTTTATTTTAAGTATTTCTGTGTGATCTTTGAACTTTTGACTAGCACTATATAGTAGAAAGTATTGTCTTGTGGTTTTAGTTATTTATTATTAAATATTTTAAAACCCTTTTAACTGTGGCTGGTTTGTGTAGAGATAATTTAAGCTCTTGTATGCCTTTGGTAAAATTGTACAAAGCCACTCCTATAGCTTTAGCCCTGGGCTATACTACCAATTGGATAATAATATTGCACAGTATTAATTGGACACCCTTTTAAGGCCCTTTGGGTAGCTGATAAATATTAACTGGGTGGTGGCAGCAATTACTACCGTATAGTCTGGGTAAAAGGGGGCACAGCTGGAGGGACCTATGCCAGCCTTCCCCAGAAGTGTCTGTGTGGTTGTGTAAACTCGTATCTCAAAGTGTGTGTGTGCCAGCTACTTGGGCAGGGACATGAAGCACTGGTTGGGCAGAGAGGGTGCTGGAGATTTTAGCTTACCCAGCTAGGCTGAGATCTGTACCCTATAGCTGTGCAAGTGGGGAGTCTTACTGGGGACCTGAGGAGCAAGGGAGTGACTAGCCCTGGATTGACTTTGATCTCTTTGTGCTCTTAAGAGTAATTGCACTTTACTGTGTGTAGTTGTTATCCTTTCCTCATATATGATATGCCCTCTCTGGTGTTAGTGGTGAGGATTGAGGCTCCTTGACTGTTGGGCCAGGGCATAGGCATCACATTTGTGGTGGCAGTGGTGGGATATCCTCACATATTAATTGTTTGGCAGCAGTGGGATATCCATATTATATATTAATTAGTTGTCAAATACTAATTGGCTTGTAGTGGTGTGGGTAGAGTGAATTCTGTAGCTTGTGTACAGTGAACTTTGAAGGTGTTTTGTACTCTAAGTCAGCCACACAGTGAATACTCAAAGTTCAGATCACAATTGTTTTATTTCTTTTGTTAGCTTAGTTAGTCAGTGTGAGCAGGCAGCATGTCAGCAGAGGAGTATGAAAAGATGACAAGGAGCCAGCTAGCAGAGATGTGCCAGGCTAGGGGACTGGTGCATGGAAACCTGACTAAGGCAGACCTGATTGCAGCCTTGGTTACAGCTGCATCAGAAAGCAGCAACCAGGAGGACAATCAGACTGGCAGTGGAGATAAAATTCCCTCTGAAAATGGACAGCTCAACCTTTCTGCAGTGGACTTAAAAATCCAGCTGGAGCTAAAGAGACTTGAGGTGGAGGCCAGATGCATGGAATTAGAAGAAAATGAGAGACTGTGACATTTGCAGGCTGAGGAGAATGAGAAACTGTTACATCTGCAAGCTGAGGAACAACTGAGACAGAGGCAGCATAAGAAGGAGATGCTGAGTCTTCGCCAGAGTCATGGAGGTAATGTGGAAGGGAGTAACTGGACCCCAGAAGCATAAAAGGTCAGTAAATGTCTTCCACAGTTTAAAGAGGGGGATAATTTTGATAGTTTCATTCATATGTTTGAGAGGGTATGTAAACAGTATGAATTTGACCAAGGGCTCTGGGTACTGTTCCTGACCCCCTTACTCCATGGTAAAGCTGTAAATCCATTACGTAAAATGTCTGACATTGCATGTTTTTATTATACTGCTGTAAAGAAATGTCTTTTAGAACTGTTTAAGCTAACACCTGAAATGTATAGGAAAAAGTTTTGTGAGCATAGATGCAAGGCAGATGAAAGTGTGTGTGAATACGTTGCTGAATTGAGCACTTATTTCCATAGGTGGGTGAGTGGATGTCAGGTCACCACTTTTGAAGGGCTGGCAGACCTTTTGGTGAGGGAACAAGCCCTTAGCACTTTGCCTGAGGACATGAGGATCTGGTTAGCTGATTGACAATGTGCTACTTCAGATGAGTTGGGGAAGAAGGGAGACCTATACCTGGCAAGCAGGGCAGCCCTGCACAGGAAGGGGACCCCCAGTACTGCTCATGGGTCTCAAGGACCTATGGTGGGCAGCACAGACTGCCCCAACAGAATCTGCCAGTAGCAGGGGAAGCCACTAGTCCAGGTACACGTCCAGCAGCTAGGGTTAAATGTTTTGAATGCAACCAGTGGGGCCATGTGGCATACAAATGTCCACAGAGGCAAGGTGGAGAACCAAAGTTGAGGGAGCCAGTAAGTGGGAAAGACAAAATGCCAATAGTAGGTTGTCTTGAGACAACAGGGGTACTAACCTGCCATCTTGCAGATGTCCTGATAGAGAAGGATTTGAATGAGGCATTACTATGTGCTTATGCAGTTACACGCAGTGAGACTAGGAGACAAGCATGTGGGTCTGGTAGCCTGGGGGAGACCAAGACAGACTGCATACTTGCAGCCAGGACTGGTGAGGTGGTTACTTCAGGGAGGGAGCTACTCTGTAGCAGTGAAACTGAAGGTGAGCCACAGCTGCTTGTGGGTACTGATGTTCCCTTGGACAGAGTGACTGCAAAGGTAGAGGTGAGTAGTAGTACCCAGGCTGACAGTGAGGCACCACTGTCAGAGGATGCCAGACTTCCTATGAAGGGGAGCTGGGAAGAGTTATGAGGAGACAGTTGAGACAGGCTCAGCTCTCAGACCCTACATTGCAAGGCCTGAGGCAGGTAGCTAGGGAGGCACCTGACTCTCAAGGAAAGGGGGAAACTGTATACTGGGACAAAGGGTTACTATACAGAGAGTGGACCCCTGTGGGAGGGCTAGAAGGTGAGAGAGTACAGCAGTTGGTAGTGCCTAGAGCCTACCATCTGGTGCTTCTAGCCGTAGCCCATGAAATTCCCTTTGCATGTCATATGGGCATAAAACATACAAAGAGACATATTATTGAAAATTTCTATTGGCCTGGAATTTTCAGAGATGTAACAGGGTACTGCAGGGCCTGTGAACAGTGCCAAAAGGTAGGAAAGGCAGGAGACAAAGTGAGAGCTCCTTTGGTGCCTTTGCCTGTGACTGAGATGTTTCAGAGGGTAGCTATGGATATTGTGGGGCCTTTGAGTATCCCAAGTTCCACAGGGAAGACGTATATCCTGGTGGTAGTAAATTATGGTACTAGATACCTGAGGTGGAGGCTGTGTCCTCCATCAAGATAGAGAAGGTGGCAAATGCCTTGTTAGATATTTTCAGCAGGGTAGATTTCCTTAGAGAAATGCTGACTGAAAAAGGTGCCAAATTCATGTCAGACCTGGTGGTTTGTCTGTGGGAGCACTGTGGAGTGAAGCACTTACAAACTACCCCCTACTACCCCCACACTAATGGTCTTGTGGAGAGGTTAAACTTTACACTAAAGACCATGCTACACACATTTAAATGTTTGCCCTATCTGCTGTCTGCATACAGACAGGTACCCCAGGAATCCACAGGTTTTTCACCCTTTGAGTTGCAGTAAGGGCATATGGTGAGGGGGCCTTTAGATTTGATTTGTGATGGGTGGAAGGATGAGTGTGAATCACACAAGGAGCCTCTTGTGGCATATGTTTTAAACCTTAGGACAAAGTTTAGGGAGCTCATGGGTTTGGTCCAGGAGGACCTGGCAGGAGCCCAACAGCAGAAAAAGGTCTGGTATGACAGGAATGCTCAGGCCTGAGAGTATGCTGTAGGACAGCAGGTTATGTCAGACACAATAAGCTGCAGGCAGCTTGGGAGGGACCATTCAAACTGATGAGGAAGGTCAGTGATGTTAACTACAAGGTAGAACTGCTGGGTAGGAGGCAAGGGCACAAATTGTACCATGTTAACACAATGGAACCTTAGCATGATAGGGAGACCTTTGTGCTAAGTATTTTGCAGTAGGTGGCAAGAGGAGTCTGACAGGGATCTATGGCTACATTGAGCCAGCCAGCAAAATGCCAAGTTACTAGGAGCCTAGGGTCACAAGAATATGACATGACAGTGTAGCACAGTAGTAGGGTTAGCAATACCAATGCAGATAAGATCTCAATACAGGGCATAGGTAAATGTATTCCCAGAAGGCTCATTCCTTTAAAGCAAGATTTTTCCAGGGTCACTTGAGAAACTAGCTTGAGTCTTCAAAAGGGGGGGAGATGTGATGATGTGAGGGATTGCCAGCTATGCCAGGAGAAGTAGGGCAGTGCATGTGTAACATATGCCAACCTAGCTAGCTGGAATTTTGTAAAGAATTATATGTCATTTTTCTATCAAACTGATTTGTACAGCTGCTTGGGTTGAAAAATGTATTTGTAAAACTGTTTATGTTAAAAAATTTAGACTTCCCTTCTCCTCAACGAGCCCTCCCAGATGCCTGAAGGTGTTAACATGTTCCACTATTTTTCATTCTATCTCAGTTTTCAGTGTCTTCTGATTTCCTCCATTTGCTGCCATGTTAACTGTCTTGTCTGCGTTCAGTTTAATCACATATGCCTTCAGTTTCACATTCCGCTCCTCAGTCATGTTCAGTGACTTTGAACCATTGCAACACTGCCCAAGTCAACTTTTTTGGGACCCTGTTATACTGTATACTTTCACGAAGTCTAGGAAAGTCCATCATCTCCACTTTCATATCCTCTGCCTATTTCACTGCTAATATTGAATGAGCTTTTGTCTAACTTATGACATCCTCTCAACTGATGAGCATATTGTTGATGGCATCCCTTTAAATTATCAAAAAAGAACAACATTTGAATTAATTAACAGGAGAGTAAAATGTTGGACCACAGAAATTTTTACCCAAATACTAAATGATTAAGAAAAAATAGAAAACTGTACCATCAACTATTATCATAAGCTAATTCAAATAAGTGTGTTTTTAGGGATGTATTAAAACATGAAAGATTAACAGAAGCACATAACAATTGTTCCAAAGATGAGTGGCTAGATAGTTAAAGGCTTTGGCCCATGAGGACTCTAAACAAACCCTTGGAACCTCCAACAAACCCCAAGTGATAGAAAAGGGCTGGCTGGACAATATGGGACCAGTAACTGCTTAAGGTAGGGTGACTCACATTATGCAGGGTATGTAAACCAGGAGCAAGACATTAAAGATGATATGTGATTGCACAAGCAGGCAACAAAGATTCTGCACAATGAGAGAAATGCGAAGGCAATAAAAAGTACCTGCATGTAATCATGTTGCAGAATTTTGACCTTGCTGTAGGCCTAAAAGATGACTTTCTGGTAACAACAGGTATAAAGAAAAGCAGCAATCAAGACAAGAGGCTACCAAAGCCTAACAGCATCCATGGGGACACTGGGAGTCAGGAAGTGCTTGATGGGAGAATTTTCTCAAAGATTAAAATAAGTCTTTACAACAGTTGATTTTTAGTTCTTCAGTGTCAGCCTGTCATTGAGAGAACACAAAGTTTCTCACTTTACTCACAAAAGCCAACATATCACTACTACATATATAATAATAGGGTTCAGGGTTGGAAAATTAGATTCCCTTAAGGTGGTGTGAATGGCCATAAAAAAGGTCTTAGAAGTGTTGCACCACTCCACAAGCAATAACCTTATCTATAAAGCTCACAGACACAATAAAGTCATCAAACATTTTAACACATGCTGTTTAAATACTTTTGGCACAGAAGATATCTTACATGGTTTACTTAGAAATGTATATCTTCCCAATGGATTTTTAAAAGTTTACAGGTTTGGCCTAGCTTCATCCATTTTTATTTGCCAAAAGCCTTGGTTTGCATTAAAGAATACAAAATGGCATTAGGCATGTAAAAGTCTGCATTGGTCAGTGTTCCCTTTTATTCCATTTGCTGAAGTCTTGTAGATCAATACAAATCCTTATTTTTACCTAATTGCACAACATTCCTGCTGTTTTCTCATTCTGTCAGTCCAGCCTGTTTGTCAGCTATTAATAGAGATACTATTATTTTTAGTTCTCACTCAAGCTTCTTTCTAGGTGCAATGCTTACTCTTGTAGGAACAAGAATCAGAAGGACAGCTGCAGGAGAAATTTTATATGATATTCCCCAATCCATTCAACTACCATCAAACAAATAAGCACACATTTGAAAAAAAAAAGGAACCATAATTCATTACAGATTAACAGGCTCCAAACTCAGTTTGTTATTATTCTATGTTTGTTCCATTTTCAACAATATAGACATATCCATCTAGTCAGTCTAGAGCAGGCACCTGAGAGGTGATCTTTGCTTAGCCTTTATTGCTGTGAATACCCAAGCACATTTTGGACTCATTCATCTAAATAGCAAATCAGATATCCAGTCTATATGACTAAGTCTATACTGCCACATTAAAATACCAGGCAGTACAATACATGCCAATGTATTCCCCCCATTTCTGAAATAGGTGCCCTGACATATCAAGCAGTATGCATCCTTGGTAACGTTTAAAATAGTCTGTATACATTTTCTCTAGTGATATGTAGGGAGTGTCTGCTTAATGGGGGGCACTGATAGTCTCCCAGCACTACTGGGTGACATGGCCTTGCTTCTTGAAGGTCTCTTCAGCCATAAACTTGCTAAGAATCTATAAACCTTTGAGGAGAATTAGTAAGCTAAAACAGACTGGAATATCCATCAGATAATCATGAAATCTTCCGCTGTAGTCACAAATCTTGCAGAAAATTTGAAGTACTCGTATATTCAATAAAAGGGTGATAAAAGCAGTGCTTGGTTATAACACTAAAACAAATGATAGAATGATCTCAACCAAACTGAAGGCAAGCCATCCAACATAAAAGTGATGCAAGTCTATGCTCCAATTACAGATGTGGGAGAGGAGAAAAATGACCAGTTTTATGAACGCGTGTAACAACATTGAGAAATAATGCTAAATAATACATTCATGATTGCGATTGGAATCATAAAGCTGGTAGTCAAAGTACAGCTAGAATAATAAAGACATTTGGCCTAGGAATAATAAATGAAACAAGATACAGACAAGTAGAATTATACTTAGATAATTCACTGGTCATAGAAAATATTCTTAACAGTTTAAGACAGAGCATTATAGATGACTACTACCAGATGGTCAATACCTCAATCAGATTGACTACATACTTTGCAGTCAGAGATGGAAGAGTTCTACACAATCAGAAAAAAAACAAGACCTAGAGCTGACTATGGCTCAGATAATCAGCTTCTTATTGGAAATAATGTTATGGATGCATATGTACATGCATGGTTCAAAAAATAAAACTGTGGTTATGTGCTGCACTTTTCAGCTATGGCTAGTGCCTTGTTTGCCTGCACCATTGCACATCTGATTTGTACATTGTGTGTGTGTGTGTGTGTGTGTGTGTGTGTGTGTGTGTGTGTGTGTGTGTGTGTGTGTGTGTGTGTGTGTGTGCATGTGTGTATGTGTGCATTTGCGTGGGTGCCGGAATGTGTGTGTAGTGTAGTGGGGATGCCTTTGCCTTTTTGATGCATGGACTGCTAAGGAAAACACTACCACCAACAGTTCTGACAATGCAAGGGTTATTTAGTCTGAGATTCAGACATATGCTATTAAGCCAATAATGAAGCATTTTTCATTCTGGCCACAGCTGTGTCTGAATCACATTTTCATACTGCCACAGTAACTGACTGGCCTGTGGTAGGCAAAGACCGGTGAGCTTTTTTCTGAATCCCAGAACATGTTCTTGCTGTCATACTGTTTGTCTACAAGACCGAAGCCCAAGACCTACAAATGCAAGTATCATGGCTTTAAACATGTAAGTACAATCCCCCTACAAACCACAGAATATCACATCTCACTGCAATGCCGCTTAATGGGTTTTCACACATCCCCCCACCCCCACATGTTGCTCATGATATTGAGGAGTTGTACATGTCACATATATACAAATTCTGACATTGCTATACCACAGAGCAATGAAATAATCCAAGGTATGCCAGTCTTTTTAAATACCTTAATAAACATGTCATTATAATGCAACACAGATACAAATATAGTAATAAAAAACAAAAGAAGCCATACAAAGATTTATTTTGTTATTTTCATGCACTATACATTTTAACAGTTTCCATTCATTTCAGTATTATATGAACTGATCATATCCTATTTTCCCTTAAATATCATTCCTCCTCCTGAACACTATTCTGCATGTACTGTTCCCATAAATTTAATTTATTCCTTTCTAATTTATTCCTTCCCTTTTCTAAACAGTCACCAAAGCCATTGATGAGGAAAGGCAGTCCATACAGCCTACCTCGATCTGGCAAAAGGCCTTGATACAATACCCCACTCGGGTATCATTGAAAAACTCATCAGCTTAAATGTTAACCCTTACATCACAAGATGGGTTGCAAAGTGGCTGAGTGACAGAACCCACAGGGTCAGAGTTGCTGGCGCCATGTCAGACTCAAAGCCTGTCTGGCAAGTGTCCCACAGGGGCTCAGTCCTGGGCCCACTCTTGTTTGGCATCTACTTTTCCGAAGTACAAGCAAACACAGGAGGGTTATGGCTGACAAAGTTTGCAGATGACTGCAAACTGGGCGCAATAGTCGAAACATCTGACACAGATATCCTTCAGAAGGGTCTCACAGAAATGGATAACTGGTGCCAGAACCATGGCCTAAAGTTAAATGCCAAGAAATGCATAGTCGTACCCTTCGGGAAAAACAAGGTTACCCCTAGCTACCAAATAGGTGGCAATCCACTGAGCACAGAAGAAGTTATCAGGGACCTGGGGACTCAGGTTGATAGTAGTCTGTCATTCGACATCCATGTAGCTAAAGTAGTTAGGAAGACCTTCTACATTGCCCACCTTATCATGAAGGGATTCTCATCTAGATCAAGGGAGGTCATAGTCTCCCTATACTCATCACTCATCAGACCAATGATTGAGTACAATGCCCCATTCGGAATGTATCTGACCCGACACCTGCAGCAGCTGGAGAGGCCACAAAAGTTCCTCACCAAAAGGATAAAGGGTCTCAAACATCTGTCCTATGCTGCCCGACTGAAAGAACTCCAGCTCTATTCAGTCGCCTACAGCTTGCTCAGAGGTGACCTTTGCCTAACATACAAGGCCATGTCAAACCCAGATTTGATGAATATGCTTCACCTCAAAAATCTAGATCCGTCAGAGCCACAAGGGGGAGACTTAAACCTCGACACGGCTATTAATAGGGCGTGCTGGAGGGATAGATTCATCACCCAAAGACTCCCTATGCTGTGGAACAAAATCCCGGTATATGTGAGGCAGAGCACCTCGTTGGCCTTGTTCAAGAGAAATCTTGACCAATGGATGGGAGATCGCAGATATACCCCAGGGATTACCTCAGTGTCACTGCTCGACAGAGGCACAGCAAAATAATGGGTATAGTTCCCCATACTAAAGGGGTGGCGTAAGCCACAAAACTATGGGCTAGGCTTGTAAATGCCCTCGGGCAGATAGCCTAGTATGAACCTATGAACCTATGAACCTATTCATGATTGCAATTGGAATCATAAAGCTGGTAGTCAAAGTACAGCTAGAATAATAAAGACATTTGGCCTAGGAATAATAAATGAAACAAGATACAGACTAGTAGAATTATACTTAGATAATTCACTGGTCATAGAAAATATTCTTAACAGTTTAAGACAGAGCATTATAGATGACTACTACCAGATGGTCAATACCACAATCAGATTGACTACATACTTTGCAGTCAGAGATGGAAGAGTTCTACACAATCAGAAAAAAAACAAGACCTAGAGCTGACTATGGCTCAGACAATCAGCTTCTTATTGGAAATAATGTTATGGATGCATATGTACATGCATGGTTCAAAAAATAAAACTGTGGTTATGTGCTGCACTTTTCAGCTATGGCTAGTGCCTTGTTTGCCTGCACCATTACACATCTGATTTGTACATTGTGTGTGTGTGTGTGTGTGTGTGTGTGTGTGTGTGTGTGTGTGTGTGTGTGTGTGTGTGTGTGTGTGTGTGTGTGTGTGTGTTTGTGCATGTGTGTATGTGTGCATTTGTGTGGGTGCCGGAATGTGTGTGGAGTGTAGTGGGGATGCCTTTGCCACTTTGATGCATGGACTGCTAAGGAAAACACTACCACCAACAGTTCTGACAATGCAAGGGTTATTTAGTCTGAGATTCAGACATATGCTATTAAGCCAATAATGAAGCATTTTTCATTCTGGCCACAGCTGTGTCTGAATCACATTTTCATACTGCCACAGTAACTGACTGGCCTGTGGTAGGCAAAGACCGGTGAGCTTTTTTCTGAATCCCAGAACATGTTCTTGCTGTCATACTGTTTGTCTACAAGACCGAAGCCCAAAACCTGCAAATGCAAGTATCATGGCTTTAAACATGTAAGTACAATCCCCCTACAAACCACAGAATATCACATCTCACTGCAATGCCGCTTAATGGGTTTTCGCACAACCCCCCCCCCACCACCACCAACACACACACATACACACACATGTTGCTCATGATATTGAGGAGTTGTACATGTCACATATATACAAATTCTGACATTGATATACCACGGAGCAATGAAATACTCCAAGGTATGCCAGTCTTTTTAAATACCTTAATAAACATGTCATTATAATGCAACTCAGATACAAATATAGTAATAAAAAACAAAAGAAGCCATACAAAGATTTATTTTGTTATTTTCATGCACTATACATTTTAACAGTTTCCATTCATTTCAATATTATATGAACTGATCATATCCTATTTTCCCTTAAATATCATTCCTCCTCCTGAACACTATTCTGCATGTACTGTTCCCACAAATTTAATTTATTCCTTTCTAATTTATTCCTTCCCTTTTCTAAAGATCCCACCTCCAGTTCTTCTACCTTCTTTACATTAGTGAGCACTCCAGCTACAATTGTTTAGATTTTGATTTTTATTTTCTAGTAATTGCTTTTTTTGCAGTCAATAACATTAAACTTAGTAAGCTCTTACTATGTCTGGTCAATTCAGATCATATATTTATTTATTTTACATTTGCTAACTGGGAAATTCTGACTGGACCAGGTCCATTTTCAGCGAGGGGCTGGGGAGAAAAGCTCCGGCATCAAGTTATTCAAATACAGTACATCCAGCATAATACACAAAACAGGTTACATCATGTATGTTGAGCATAGTAATATAACAAGAAATTAATAAAACACTCCAGGTAAAAGAAGATATAGAACATAGGTAAAATACAATATCAGTTACAGTACATCCAGCATAATGCACAAAACAGGTTACATCATATGTGCTGAGCATAGTAATATAACAAGAAATGAATAAAACACTCCAGGTAAAAGAAGATATAGAACATAGGTAAAAGACAATGTCAGTTACGGTACATCCAGCATACCACACAAAACAAGTTATTTTCATGTGTGCTGAGCATAGTAATATAACAAGCAATTAATAAAACACTCCAGGTGAGAGAAGATATAGAACATAGATAAAAAGACAATATCAGTTACACATTGGTAAGAGAAAAAAATATATCAAATAAGATTCTACAGTTAAAAATACTCTTTCAGATGACCAAGCCTACAGGGGATCAGAGATCCAGCATGTGATTAGAGGGCAGTTTGGGGAGTTAATAGCAGTGTAGGTAGGGTTATGTGATACAAGGGCATAACCAGGTACTGAGAAGATGCGATTTGAGGGAGTTTTTGAATATGGATGTGGAGGGGGCAGTGGACACGGATAGGGGAAGAGAGTTCCAATTTCTGGCAACAGTGTTGGAGTAGAGCACTTTCCCTGCATTATTGTTAGCCTTGGTGATGGAGAAGAGAGATTTTTCACTAGATCTTAGGTGCTGGTTTGCAGTGTAGACAGTAAGTATTTTGGATAATAAGGGGTTTTGTTCAGGATATTTGAGAATATTGTAGGCTGTGCCCAGCTGGTGATAGTTAAGTAGCTGTGGTAGCTCAAGCCATTTTAGTTCTTTTAGTGCAGCACAGTGATGGGTTCTATAGGGTGAGTTAGTAGCAATCTTGCCTATTTTATTGTAGCATGATTCTAGTTTGTGTAGGTCACATTATCTGATTTGGATAAAGATTGGTGCTGTATATAATGGAGTTGAGAGGAGGTGGGTTTGTGCAAAAGTGTCTCTTGCTTTTTGTGAGAGAAAGGACTTATGCCTGTATAGGGAGCCTAGCTTTTTGCGCACTAGTTTTATGGTATGTGAGATGTGAACATCAAAGTGGAGATTAGTGTCTATTTCAATACCCAGATGTTTTGTGTGGTTAAAAGGGGAGATGGTGTTGCCGTCCTTTGATGTTATGGTAAAGGAGAGGGGGAGTTTTGATCTATTAGGGGTAAATAGTAACAGTTTTGTCTTTTTGGGATTTAGAATTAGTTGGATACTTGACATCCATTTTTCTACTGAGTTAAAGGTATCTTGAGTGAGTGTATGTAGGCTAGTGGGAGATGAGGCAGAGCAGATCAGGGTTGAATCGTCCACACATTGTATGAGTGTGGCATGTTGTGTAGAGCTATTGAGGTGCCAATTTTTGAAAATAGAGAACAACAGTGGGCCTAGTACAGA
Organism: Protopterus annectens; assembly: GCF_019279795.1. Taxonomy (NCBI): domain Eukaryota; kingdom Metazoa; phylum Chordata; order Ceratodontiformes; family Protopteridae; genus Protopterus; species Protopterus annectens. Next base: position 720,374,222 of record NC_056726.1, read on the forward strand.
GCCTTGTGGGACTCTGATGGTGGTTGGAAGTTGTGGAGGCAGAGTTCCTTTCCACTGGACTGATTGTTGCCTGTCAGAAAGGTAGCTTCTGAACCAGGCTATAGTAGAGGCGGTGAAGGATAGTGATGTTAGTGAGTCTAGTAGGATGGAGTGGGAGACCATACCAAATGCTTTTGAGAGGTTTAGGAAAATGGCTGGCACATATTTGTTATCATTCCTGTGAAGGTTTATATGATTAGTGAACGATAGAAGGGCTGTGGTAATGCTGTGATGTGGACAGAAACCATGTTGTGTGGTAGATATTAGATTGTGTGTGTTGAGAAATGTCATCACTTGCAAGTGGATGCATTTCTCAAGAATTTTGGATGGGGGCAAAGGATGGCAATAGGTCGGTAGTTGGAGAATTCGTAGGAGTTACCTCCTTTATGGAGAGGAATGCTATGAGATATTTTCCAGAGTTTGGGTATGTAGGATTCTAGTATGGAGTGATTGATTAGGATGCAGATAGGATATGATAGGGAGTCACTAGCCATTTTTAGGTATGCAGCAGGTATGTCATTGGCTGCCAGTGTGGTTGGTTTTAGTTTTAGGAGGAGTTTTTTGATAGTTGAGGTGGGCACTGGTGATAGGCTGAATGAGGGGTGATGTGGGATAGGTTGGGTTCTGATTGAGGTAAATTGTTTTTGGTTATTTGACTGGGCAGGGCTAAGATGGACTTGGTAAAATAGTTATTAAATTGAGAAGCTACATCTAGGGTATTGTTAGCAGAGCTGGGTGCTGGAATAGTGGTTTTACCTGGCTTTAGTAGGGAGTTAATGGCATGCCAGAATTTTTGTGGATTATTTGAATATTTGCTTTGGGCGCTAAGAAAATAGTTTTGCTTGTTTATTTTGGATTCAACCTTGGCCTTGTTTCTAAGCTACTGATAGTATTGCCTGGAGCTAGGGGTTTTGTCAGTTTTCCATATCTTCCAGGCTTTATCTCTGGCTTTTAGTAAGGATCTAGTGTCCCTACTTAGTCAGGGTACGTAGTTGGCTTTAACTCTATACTTTCTGCTGGGAGCTAAACTGTTAAGTATGTTAGATAAGGTAGTATTGAAGTAGTCTACTGCCTGGTCTAACTCGAGTGTCCGTAGTGGTTCCCAGTTGCAGTGGCTTAGGACAGTATTTAGGTATTATGGGGTAATATTACAGTCATCCCGTACGAGTTTGTAGACTACTGGTTTGGGGTGACTGGAGTGTTTGTGGAGTACGAAGGTGGGAAGATGATCACTTAGGTCATCTGGGAGACAGTCTACTGTATAGTTTTGTTTGGGATAGTTGGTTAGTGTCCAGTCCAGTATGGATTCTTTCTTTGTTTTTTTATCTATTCTAGTTGGTTCTTCAATTAGTTGAGAGAACCCATATATACTGATATGTGTAGAAGGGCTGCTAGAGTTACAGGCTGCCCAGATGGTGTTAAAATCTCCTAAAAGGATTGTTTCCTGAGGTAGATTGTCCTTTGTCCAGTGTAGGATGTCTTCTATTATGAGTAAGTTGTTGCCTGATGGTATGTAGCAGCATATTATATTGATCTTCTTGCTTTTTCTTATGGATAGGACAGAAAATAGGACTTCAGCATTTTGAAAAGTGGGTAGTGTGGTGTGCAGGAGCTGGAGGTTAAGGGTGTTTTTAAAGAGAATGGCTACTCCTCCTCCTTTCCTGCTTGTTCTATCAGATCTAAGTGTATTATACCCTGGGGGGAGAACGTCTTCATCCTGGATACTGGGTTTAAGTCAGGTCTCTGTAATGGTGAGTACATCAGGGTTGTAGTGAGCTATGAATGCATGTAGGTCTGCTAGCTTGTTGGTGATACTTCTTATGTTGAGATTTAGGATCAGCAGGTCAGATGTTTGTCTGGCTGAGAGGGAACTTGGATTAGGGTGAATGTCATCAGAGGTTAGCAGAGTTTGTAGGAGTGTCAGTATGTGCTTATTAATATTAATTGTTTGTGAGCTTGGTCTATGTGTGTTTTTCTTAGTGTGATGAGATGGTGTCACTTTGATTAGTAATATGTAGTTGTGAGATTTATGATTGTAGGGCAGATGTAGAAGTGTGAGTGGGTTTGAGAGGGTGGGCTAGTGTGGGTGGTGTGATAGGAGTAATTCTGCAGTGGTTGGTCTGTTTGTACAGAAGTTAGGAAGGTTAGTGATAGTAGAGCTAGTGATAGGAATGTGAGTGTGGGTAAAATGATTCTACTTTGAGTGAGAAGGATTCCTGGTTGGTTCTGTGTAAAGGTGGAGGTGTGTTGTCTGAGGATGTGTTGTTGGGAGTGGGATCAGTGTGGGATGTAACTGGATGGGAGGGTGGGAGAGAGGTAGGATCAGTGGATTGGGCTAGTGGTTAGAGAATTAGGGGTTGGATAACTGATCAGGTGATTGTGGGTTAGAATAAATGTAGAATCAGTGGGGGCAGGTGAGAAATGGGGGCAGGGAGGGGAGCGGAGTGAGCCGAGCGTTGTGAGGCGAACGGAGCAGGGCCAGCTAGACAGCGAGATTTTTGGAAAAAGCAATCGATCAAACCTCTCAGTATTTGTGAGTTGCAGTATATGGGTTCAGAGAATAATTTGCAGGGCTATGTGTGGGAGTGGAAGGGCAAACTGAAAACACAATGTTCAGGGTTTACTGTTAAGGTTTAGTAATAATATTATAGAATCCAAGGGTCAACTAGGTTAATTAAAAAACATAGAGGGAGCCAGATTACTATGGGGGACAGACTAAAGGTGTCTTTAGACCCAGGTCAGCAGACTAAAGTATATAGGATTACAATACAGTTCCACTTCCAAGCAAAAATCCTAAATTGTTTGGACTTTGTTGCATACTTGGGAGATGTACAGATGTCTTCCATTGTTCCTTTCTATACTGCCCTTCCATTCTCTCTCACCTCAACCTTTTATAACCTCCTCGGATTGAGTCTTATAATTATCATGCAATATTTTGTATGTCCTACTAATTATCCCTTTTTACTAACAACCTCTTGTTCTATACTCAATGGAAAATGCTACCAGAAATAGTCTTTCATTTTAGAAATCCTGTTCCTTTCTCTTTGCCTACACTCAGTTATCAATCCCTGGTAGGGAAGGTAGTCTCTAACCAGCAGTCCAAACATCTGTTTAGCCTCATCCCACTCTGTTACCTTTCACTCTCTGCTTATTTACTCTAGTAAATCCCAGCCTCCTTTTTTCCTGCTTTCTATATCCCAAATTGTAGTCATCTCTGTTGATAATATCTCCTTTCTATATACCTATGTTGGCTTAATTCTTAGAATGCTTTCTGCCTGCTTATGAACATAATATTTTGAGTGATTGTTGTTATTCTCCTTAAGGGCCTACATATAAAATCCTCAAACTTCTTGAACTCTCATCTCCAAACCCATTTTGTCATCAGCCCTTTCCACTTTGACTTATAACTTGTGTTGTGTATATGGACCTTAATTCCGTGGCTTTAGGATATCTCTTTAAATCAGATAGTCCTTGTTCTATGGAAAAATCAACTTATATCTGCCCCCACACATACTTGTAAATTTATTCAACTCTTTGTTAATTATGGTTTACAACTTCTCCTCTGGTTGATAAAAAATATTTCTGACCCATGTAAAAAGCTAAAGGAACCAGAAGCATTTTCATTGCTTGTATCATACTATCCATATTCACAGTCTAGTATCTCAATTTTTATATTATCTTTTTTCAAGGTACAGAAGTCTTAACTTTATAGGTTCATAGGTTCATAGGTTGGTAATAGGCTATTGGCACTAGGGCCTATATAAGTCTAGCCAAAAAGGTACCCTGGCTTTCACCACCCAAGAAAATTATTTTCCTGTGCCCCTGTCGAGCAGAGCCACAGAGGTGATCCCTGGGGTGAATTTTCTATTTCACATCCAATCATCAAGATTTTTCTTGAAGAGTGCTAATGAGGAGCTTTGTTTGATATAGACAGATAGTTGTTCCAGAGTATGGGAAGTCTCTGGGACAGGAATCTATCCTTCCATCATGTTCTGTTTATTGTAGTGACAAGGTTTAGGTCCCTAGAGAGTGTAGCTCCAAGGAATTTGGGTGTTCTTTAAGTGGAGCATGTCCAACAGCTCTGGGTTTGACATAGCTTTGTATGTTAGGCAGAGATCGCCTCTGAGCAGGCGATATGTGATGGAGTAAAGCTGGAGTTTTTTTAGATGGTCTGCGTAGGGCATCTGTTTGAGGCTGGTAATCCTCTTTGTGAGGTATTTTTGCGGCCTTTCCAGTTGTTATAAATATCTTGTGAGGTACATACCAAAAGGGGCGTTGTACTCTATAATAGGTCTAATGAGTGATGAGTAGAGGGAAACAATGACCTCTTTTTTCCTGGATGAGAAACCTTTTGTGATGAGGTGTGCCAAGTAGAAGGATTTCCTGACTACTCTGGTGATGTGATTATCAAAGAAGAGACTACTGTCCACCTGTGTCCCAAGGTCTCTTATCGCACTTTTGGTGTCACGTAGACTACCACCTATGTGGTAGCTCATGGGTACAGAGTTTTTACTAAAGGGGATAACAATGCACTTTTTGGCATTGAGCTTGAGGCCATGGCTCTGACAAGAGGCATCTGTCTTTGTGAGGCCCTTTTGTAGGATGTCCACATCATAAGGAGTTTCGATTATGGATCCTAGTTTGCAGTCATCTGTGTACTTCATCAGCCAAAGACCTTCTGTGTTAGCTTCTACTTCAGAAAAGTAGATACCAAACAGGAGAGGACCCAGGACTGAACCCTGTGGGACTCCACTTGTCACTGGTCTAAAGTTGTATTTAGAGTCTGCTACTTTCACAGCGTGTGTTCTGTCAGAGAGCCAACTGGCAACCCATCTTGTGACATAGGGATTTATACCTAGTTTAGTGAGTTTATCTATAATTCCAGAGTGGGGGATGGTGTCAAAAGCCTTGGTAAGATCTAGATAGGCTGTGTGAACCACCTTACCCTCATCTATGGCTTTGGTGACTGCTTCAAAGAAGTCTATCAGGTTTAGGAGACATGATCTGCCTTTTACAAACCCGAATTGGGTGTTTTCCAAAGTTTGGAGATTACCAATGTCTTTGTGTATAAGATCCATGATGATACATTCCATGGCCTTGCAGACCAGGCTCGTTAGGCTAATGGGGCAGTAGTTCCTAGGGTCTGTGGTGGCTCCCCCTTTGTGGAGTGGGATAACCATCACTGTGCTCCATTCAGTGGGCACAGAGCCTGAGGTGAGGCTATGATTGAACATGGTGCTTAGGTGGGGTGCCAGTTCATTCTGCAGTTCATGTAGAACACAGCCTGGGATGTTGTCAGGTTCCATGGATGCTGTGTTCTTGGCTTTGGAGAGTGTGGTTTTTACCTGTGCAGCCATGATTACAGGAACTTTGCATTCTAACGGTATAGAGATGGGTTATTTAAGGGGTGAGAGGGAGGTAAAGTTTGCACTGAACTTATCTGCCAGGATGTTGGCAATATCAGTTGGTTCTGTATATTTAGTGCCATTGTGCTGTAACTCAGAGCAGATCTGAGTGATTCTTGACATAGCTATAGAATGCTCTGTGGTTCTCTTTAGAATCAGTGGTGATTTTGTTTTCATAACTAGCTTTGGAGGATTTTATGAGGGATCTCAGCTTCTTACTGAGACTGACCAGAGAGTTCCTCCAGTCATGAGATTTTACTCTGTTTTGCAACAGTTTCTTTCTTCTGTTGTAGAGTTTGTTTATGGCAGGAGACCAAGAGATTGGCTTCCTCTTTTTGGAGGATAGCATCTTGGTTCTGTTAGGGATAGCATGATCCATGCACTCGTGTAAGTGCTTATAAAGTGCATTTGTGTAGGATTCAGCAGTCGTACCTCTATTGTCCATCTGCATGAGTGTCATGAAGTTTGCCACTTCTGTCTTAAGAAGTGTGAAGTTGGCTTTGGAGAAATGTTTTACGGTGGTTTCCCTAATGGGGCTGGGGGCAGGATGTGGATGTCTAGGGTGATTAGCTTGTGGTCAGATCTGACCAACGAGGAATTGACCTCTGGTGTAGAACACCGGTCGCCCATGTTGGTAATCACTAGGTCTAGGATATTGCTGCCCCTGGTGGGGGTGTGGATAAGTTGATCCAAGGCATTGGAATTTATGAATTCCAGAAAACATTGAGCAAAAGAGTTGGTACATGAGTAGTTTTCCCAGTTAATGGTGGGGTAGTTGAAATTGCTCATTATTAGGGTGTTGGGTTGTACCCTAATATTTTCCAGTGTATCAAGAAATGAGGAGGGGGAATCTTGCTTGGGGCATGGTGGGGGATCTGTAGCAAGTTACAGTTTGGATTGTGGTCTTGCCCAGAATTAGTTGCACTTAAATAATCTCGGATGCATTATGCTGAACAACTAGCCTGGACGTGTGGATATCCTTAATGAATATGGACACGCCTCTGCCTTTAGTGTTTCGGTCCAGGTTAGGTGGCCGAAAGGTGTGGTATGAGTTATAGTCTGGTAATGCAGGACTGATCTCTGGAGCCTTGAACCAGGTCTCTGTCACTGCACAAATGTCGATTTTCTCCATTTTAAGGAGTGCCTTGAGTGAATGTATTGTGAGGTTTAGACTTCTAGCATTAAGTAACATTACCCTCAGATTTTGCTTGCTTGTACCTGTTAAGGTGGAGAATTTGTCATTTGAACCTTGCCTAAAAAAGGCACTATAAGGGTGGCAAGAGCCTTAGCCGGTATCCGGAATCCCAAGGGCAATAGGTACAGGCCAACTCTGGCAAAGCATCGTGGTCTGTCGATCATGTCATCCCAGGCAGACAGATACTGGATCCCCTTAGAATGACACCAGAAGCTTAGTCAATTGTTGAAGTCAATCATTTTGTCCTTGTAAATGCGGTGGTGGTGCTTCGGTAGCATTGTCACCTCACAGTAAGACGTCCTGTTCGATTCTCAGCTAGAGCGTCTTTTGTGTGGAGAAATGCGTGAATGGGCGTACCTTCATTGAAGGTTGTGCATCAGGGCCGACAGCTCGGCATGTAAAAATCTACTGCCAATCATTAGCGGACCGGAGTTCTGCTGTGGCGACCCCTAACCGGGAAAAGCCGAAAGACACAACAACTGTGGTATCATTCTGGGTGATTGCAGGATGCTTCTCAGGGCTAGGGTTATACCTGCCTGGATTACAAGATCGGAGAACTCCTCCATGTCTCTTTTCATGTCGTACAGGGAGGTATGTCTCAGGTCATTCACACCGACATGGACAATGACAGAGTCATATTTGTACTTGTTATGGAGTGACCTGAGTGCATGCATTAAGTGGCAGATCCAGGCACCTGACAGGCAGCTGACAGTAACTTTCTCCTTGTTTAGCCTGGTGAGTGGAATATCAGTGTGCCTGACTATAGAGTCACCTATGACTAGAGTGTTGGGTACGTTGGTATGCCTTATGGGCTGTGGTTGAGTGGCACACTGAGTTTGTGGGCTATGTATCATTTGGGTTGTGTTGGGGGTTGGAGATTGCTTGCATTTCTGCTTTGGAGGTCTGTGTTGGTTGAGCAGATTTTTATTGAGAGCCTCCTTAAATGCAGGTGTGTGCTTCATGTTTCTATGTGTGTGTTTTGGTGGTATAGGTTTTGAGGGACTATGTGATGAGTGTGGTGTGGTGCAAGTGTTTACCTTCTCCTCTTGACTGTCTAGTTCAGTCTTGGGTGAAGAGAGCTTTGCTTCCACTTTGGCTATATAAGTGCATCTCTCACAGATTGTAGTGTTGGGTGGTAGGAGGAGAGGGTTGTCTGTGTACATAAGGCAATTGCTGCATTGTCCCAAGATGCCCAGATTACTATACATATAACAGTTTTTGCAGTCCTGAGATTAATTTTGTCAGATGTGCAAGACTCATGTATGCAAACAGAATGCTACTAGTTTGTATAGTAATTTTGTCAAGCTCATATATTTTGTTTTCTGTAAAACCCATCCTGTAGACAGCATTAATCAGCAAATTAAGATTACACACCCCAACCAACCATTCTTTGAGTTTTTGTTTTTTTGGTGTCTGGGTAGATATCTTTATGCCTTACCTCTTGCTCACATTAAATTGGCCCTATCCAGCTGACTCAGTTGTCAAAACTTGAAGCATCCATATGCACATATGTGCATCAGTGTACTTTATTCAGTATCAACAGTTTGCTTACCTCATAACCTGTCAGCTTTTATAGCTATTTATTTGTGATTTGTCTTTTTAATGTTGATTTTAGTTCTAGCTCAGAACTAAACAATAGTTTTCTGTACTTTCTTTATGGTTGCTGTCTACATTAATTTCCACTTTTTTCTTTTCTGCATGTGTACTAAAACTGTCCCTCCTCCTTTGACTCAATTTCCAGAGAAAGCTCCATGCCAGTGAGCAAAAGTAAAACTGATTTCTTTTGTTCACTTGCCACTTGGTCCATGGCATCATGCCTGGCTGATGCTGTTTTCAGTTTGTGTCTAACAGATTATACAAACTACCACTATTTGTTTTGCAGATCTTTTATTCTCACCATTTCCTATTCTGCTGTTTCACTTCACATAATTGAGTCTGAGAGACTGCTGTGATGGTTCTGCTCTATGTATTTCTTCCTAATGATAATGCATGTTCAATGGACTCCTCTGTTTTTTCCTACAGAGTTATTTGCCCCATGACCTGGCAGGGCTTCACACTCAGGAATTATTTAACGTCAACCCAATCCAAGGAAAACAATTGCCTTCAGCTCTAGGGCAAATGTAATCTTAGCTTACGGACTGTTTCACAACCATTTTGTACACAATACAATATGTGATGTTATTGCGGAATGTGTGCAAATTAAAGCTGTACTGTATATACTAATGATAGCCAGTCACTTACCTCAGAGACCACTGTTTACACCACATTATAATATGACTGACAATTATTCCTTTACTATCAGATAGTTCGGGTAGGTAGATGAATGCTTTATTTATCCTTTGTATGTAGTTCCACAATTTCAGTTTCATCAAATGACTTTTCTCAGATAAAAGTGCAAGAAGAGTCTGCATAGCACTTTACTAGTTCTGGTAGATTTGGTACATGTTTCAAAGCAAATTATATTCAAATGGTTCAGGTGAAGCTGAGCCAGTGGTTTTCCAAGACAAATCTCAGCAATCTTGTTTCTTATTATAGGTCATAACAAGTTACTAGGCTAATGGCCCTAGGGCCTTTACAAGTCTAGCCATGTAATACCCATGTTCCCTAACTGACCATTGCTAGATGGTTTCATTGTTTGCAGAGTGAATCCATGATCAGCATGGGCTGCCCCTATTTATGATGGACATAGGTGCCACCCCAGCAGTGAATTTACTGTCTCCCATCCAGTTGTGCAGGTTGTGCTTAAATAGGGTCATTCAGGAACTCTGCATAACATGAATTTGGAGTTTATTCCAGAGTACTAGCAATCTCTGTGAGACATATCTATCTCTCCAGCATGTTTTGTTTAAGTCACAGGCTAGGTTGAGATCTCTGGAGTGAATGACTTTTGTCCCATTTGATTTACTTACATGCAGCATTTCCACTAGGGTAGGGTCAGAGACTGCTTGGTAGACCAGGCACAGGACACCTCTCAGCAGCCTGTAGGACACGGAGTACAGCGACAGGTCTTTCAGTCTTTCCAAATAGGTCATGTTTTGGAGTCCCTGAATTATCTTGTTCAGGAACCTCTGTGGTCTCTCCAGCTACTGCAGGTGTCTGGTGAGGTACATGCTAAAGGAGCAATGTATTTTATTAGTGGTCTGATGAGGGTGGAGTGCAGCGGAGTTATAACATCCTTATTCTTGAATGGGATGCCCTTACTTATGAGGTGTACAACGTAAAAGGCTTTCTTATCACTGTGGACACATGGCGATCAAAGTTTAGACTTCTATCAACTTGGGTTCTCAAGTGATACACCACTGGGTTAGCTCTTAGGGGGGGCACTGCCTATATTATAATTTACAAGGGCTTCCTCTTTGCTAAAGGGAACAATGATGCACTTTTTTGCATTTAGTATTAGACTGTGGCTTTGGCACCAATCATTTGTCTATGTTAACCCCTACTGTAATATGCTAATATCTTTAGGGGACTCATTGATTGCTCCCAGTTTGCAGTCATCTGCAAACTTAGTAAGCCACAGACCATCTGCTTTCACCAGGACTTATGAGAAATGGATTCCAAACAGTAGAGAGCCCAGCACAGAACCCTGTGGTACCCAAATGGTAACTGTTCTACTGGTGGAGGTGGACTCCCGAACTTTGACAGTATGGGTTCTGTTGGTGAGCCAGTTGGTTGCCCATCTAGTTACATATGGGTTAATTCTCTGCTGGAAGAGTTTCTCAATGATCCTCAGTGGGGGACTGTGTTGAAAGCCTTGACTAAATCAAGATAGGTGGCATGTACTGCTTTGCCTTCATCCAGGGCTTTGGTGACATTCTTGAAGAAGAATGATGATGAAGAAGTTCACCAGGTTTAGTAAGCATGAGCTACCCTTAAGAAGCCAAACTGGGTTGGGTCAAGAGTCTGAAGGTTGTCTATAACCATGTTAATAAGGTCCATGATGTTTCTTTCCATGCAGATAAGCCTGGTTAGGCTATGAGTCTGTAGTTCCCAGGATTGGTCAATAGACCCCGTTTGTGCAAGGGGATTACAGTTGCTGTTCTCCACTCAACTGAAACAAAGCCAGTGCTCAGGCTATGGTTAAAGACAGTGCCAAGGTGAATCCACTAAGTCATGTTTTAGGTTGTTTAGTAAGCAACCTGGGATGTTATCTGGTCCTACAGAGGCCATGTTTTTGGCATTGGAGAGTGTGAATATGACCTGCCCATTGGAGATACTGGGGAGAGGACAGGAGTCAGATATTCCTTGGGGTATGGCTGGTGGGGGCAGGAGGGTAAAGTTTGCTCCAAATCCATCAGCTAACAGGTTGGCAATTTCTTCAGGATCAGTGTGAGTGGTACCATCCACTATGAGTTTGGCACATAGCTGGGTATTTCCTTTTAGACTTCAGATATAGCTAAAAATACCTTATGATTGTCTTTAGCTATGGAAGCTAATTTAGCCTCATAACTAGCTTTAGAGGATGTTACCAGATATCTGATTTGCTTATTCAAGCTGTGGAGGGTATTGTTTTTCTGCTGACTAAGTTCCCTCTTGCTCTTAGATATCAATTTCTTCATTTTGCTATACAACCTGTTTATACTCAAGGCCCACCAAGACCTTCAGTACACACCACAAGCTCAAGATTGTCCTGGATACCTGGCATTTCCACAGACCTCACATGCTGGCAGTAGTGGTTGTACAATTTTAAATATTTTGACCTTTGGCTGGACTAGTTTGCGACCTTCAGATACCATACAGATGCCCTATACACCAATCAAGGAAAACAACTGTACATACTACAGGACCAGACTGGTTCTAGTCCTAATGCCAGAGAGATTTCCTTTGAAATGAAGCACTCATGCACTGTCTTAAGCACTGCCATATTCTCATTGCAGTTAACTCAGATGGAAGCACCACATCTCAACAAATACTTAATAATAGGACACTTGGCTCTCCCTCTTATCTCATAGATTGTGACTGATCAATGGAATATTACTGAAGACGGTACAGCTTTTGAAAAGGAATAGCAAACCTTGCACAAACTTTGTTTTAGGATCAGTGCTCACCACGTTCTAAGTGAATTTCTGCCTGGGCCAGTGTCTGTCAGCTTGATTCACATATTAGCTATCTTCCCGTAAACAGATAACAAAAGTCAATAAATATCAGTCGCTGTTAATAGGACCATAACTTGTTTCTTATTAGGCAAATGAACAGGGAGATGTTCAGCCATGTCACTCAGTACTGATGAGAACTAAGAATGACTCCATCCTCTATTAATCAGTTTCCTCACATAATTATGATCACCCATTCATATACCCAGGTTAGTTTTAATGATTGCTAGAGAAGTGCTCTACTTGATATGGAAGGGCAGCCTAATCTACAGACAGGGAATGCATTAGGTTAGGTAGCCATTAGAGATCAGATTAGGATGTAGCACAACTGACTTGATGTTTGCAGTGAGACAGATAGTTGAAAAGAAGCTATAGATGAGGAAAGAGTCCAACTGGGCATTCCTAGACTTGGACAAAGCATATGACAAGGTCCCAAGAAAGCTGAAATGGGAGTACTGTAGTGGTTTGAAGTTCCAGAAACATTGATAGAATTAGTGCAGGCTATGTACAAAGACCCAAAGACTTAAGTACGGACAGTGTTCTGCCTCACAGAGGGATTCCCAGTGAGAGTGGGTGTACACCAGGGTTCAGGTCTGAGCCCACTACTTTTCATATTGGTGATGGACTACATTAGCAAACAGGTTGGAGGGGACAGGTCAACATAGCTGCTGTATGCAGATGATGTGGTAGTGCAGGTAGACTCTGAGCAAGAACTCCAGCAAAGTATACAGCAATGGAATGCAAGACTGAAGGCACATGGGATGAAACTAAGCACAGATAATACAGTGGTAATGGCAGCAAACTGGACAAATCAGAAGAAGCTTAGGACTGAGATAGAAGGGAAGATACTGGAACAGGTAAACAGGTTCAAGTATCTGCGGGGGGTTGAGGAGAAGGGAATGCTGAATGAAGGCGGTCAAAGCTACAATCAGATGGGCTGCAGCCAATTGGCATTAAGTGTCAGGTGTAGTCTATGACAGAAGAATACCAAAGAAGCTGAAAAGTAAGGTGTACAAGACAGTGGAATGACAGTACTACTGTGTGGTACAGAAACCTGAGCAGTAAAGGCAGAGCAGATGAAGAAGCTAGAGGTGATGGAAATGAAGTGCCGGAGAAGGGTGGTAGGATGCACTATGTGGGACAGATGAAGAAATGAGGACATAAGAGCAGAAGCCAAAGTAGCTCCAATTGCAGAAAAGATCAAAGAGAACAGATTACGGTGGTTTGGATGCATGTGCAGAAAAGCAGAAGACAATCTGGTGAAGAAGATTTGGGACAGAAAGGAAGAAGGTAACAGGAAACAAGGACATCCAGCAAAGAGGTGGATGTATTGTGTGAAAGAAGATCTCCGACAGTCAGGCATGAGTGTCAAAAAGTCAGGACTGTGGCATTGAAATGAGAGAGATGGCGAAAGGTAACACAATTCCTCGACCCCATGTAGAAAATGGGAAAAAGGGGGTTGATGATGGTGATGATGATGAGGTAGCCATTAGAGAGAGTGTTTGCTTTACCACTGGTTCTACATAGGTAAAGGAGTTTAAATAGTGATGAGTCATTCATAGCATCGAGTGATATCAGAGATCACTTCTCCAGACTTGATATAACACTGAGTTGAGGGACAGGGCTTTTAATCTATCAGCACAACTAATGGTATGGGGACCTGAGATATTTTTAAGGTCTGTCTAGCTTGTTAAGGTGCATAGTAAGGTACATGCCTAAGCAGGGCAACATATTCAATGCTGGGCCGAATAAGGGAGGTATAAAGTGGGACTATAACTTCTTAGGAAATTGGACATAGTGGAGATATCAGAAAGTATAAATAGTGTAAGGTAGAAGGACTTTCTAACCAGCACAGAGACATACTTTTTAAAGGAGAGCCTGTTATCAACATAATAAGTTCAGATTCTTGGGTCCATCGGTGTCAAACCTGCACATGTACTCATAAGTCTAGTGCACAACAATTAAAACATGGTGTCTAGTATGTTCCCACTGGGAGTAACTACTCCTAAAGTTAGACAAGCCCTTATCATTTGATAACTGCTTGTGCAGCACTTCTGAGAAACAGATCTGCCTCCTAAGGGGTGTAACCACACAGGATCTGGTCCTCACTAATACGGGAGATTGCTGCAAACCCCCTACTATAATGCCTTCCCTGGTAAGGTCAGACCACAAAATGGTTTCCTTTGAAGTAAAAATAAAACCTGGACCCCCAACTAAACCTGGAATATTCAGGAACTATTCTAAGGCTAACGTCCAGCTACTAAGTGAAAACCTGGCAAAATGTCAAGCCCCCATAAACTCTAAGGACACTTCTGCCTATGCAGAACTGTTCACAGAAACCCTATACAAGCATGTTAATAGCTGCATAGAGGCAGCTGTACTCACAAACAAGAAGTACAGAACTAACTTAAAAAACAAGCCAGCCTGGTGGAATCACTAAATCAATAGGCTGTATAACAGAAGGAATAAAAGCAGAGCAAAAATTAGGAGGTGCAGCACCCAGTAAGATGAAAGCACTCTTATCAAGCTAAACAAACAACATAGAGGACAAACAAAGTCTACCAAAGTCAAATTTGAGGAAACCACAAAGCATTCTTTTGCTATGTCCGCAACCCCAAAGGCTATACACAATTGTGTGCAGAGCTCATTGTAAATGGAGCCATCTATATTAAACAAGAAGATACAGCAAGCCCCCTGGCTGATAAATTCAGCTCCACCTTTATTCCTCTCTCCCCCACAATCTTCCCTCAGGAAATATCATCAAATATAACTCTCCCTACTATCACTAGGGAACAGTTCGTTAATGCTATCTCTAATACCAAGAACACTGCATCAGTGGGCCCAGACAATATCCCAGGATGCCCTCTAAACAGCATGAAACATGACCTATCAAGGCTTCTGGCATTACTATTTAACTATAGCCTCCAAGCAGGCTTCGTGCCTCATGAATGGAGAAAGGCAACAGTCATCCCTCTGCACAAAGATGGGCCATCTACAGACCCTGGAAACTACAGACCCATAAGTCTCATTAGTCTTAATATGTAAAGCCATGGAAAGAATTATTATGGAGATGATCAAGAGATATAGTAAACCTCCAGACACTAGACCCATCCCAGTTTTGTTTCATCAAGGGCAGATCATACCTACTCAACCTGGTGGACTTCTTTGAGAAGGTCACCAAAGCAATGAATGAGGGCATAATCGTTCACACTGCCTACCTTGAACTATCCAAGACATTTAACACAATATCCCACTTGGGGCATTGTCGACAAAGAAAAGAGATTAGGTACAAACCCGTACACCAACCAGTGGATAGCCAACTGGCTCAAAAACAGGACACAGGAAATTAGAGCTGCAGATTCTACCTCTACAAACAGGCCAGTCACAAGTGGAGTCCTTCAGGGATCAGTCCTCGGACAGCTCCTTTTTGGCATTTACTTCTCAGAAGTCAAGGCCAATGTCAGTGGTCTCTGGCTGACTAAATTTGCAGATCATTGTAATTTAGGAGCTGTTATTGAATCTCACACTGACACAAATGTTCTCCAGGAAGAGCTGACACAGACAAAGAACTGGTTTCAGAGACATGAACTAAAACTAAATGCCAAGAAATGCATAATAATATCCTTTGGGAATTCATCCATCCCTGGTAGCTATCAAATTGACAACACACCCCTTAGAGTTGACCCAGTAGCCAGGGACTTAGGGACACACATACATAGTCATATATCCTTTGACCATCACGTGTCTACAGTGGTGAGGAAAATCATTCTAAATTGCACAACTTATAAGCAAAGGTATGGCATCTAGGTCCAAGGAAGTCATTGTTCCACTGTATTCGGCATTCATTAGACCTATAATTGAGTACAATGCCCCCTTTGGTATGTACCTAACCAGGCATAGCCAACAACTGGAACATCCACAGAAGTTCCTCACTAAAAGAACATAGGGCGTAAGTAAAATGTCCTATGCAGACCGCCTCAATGCCCTATCCCAGTATTCTGTCTCCTACAGGATTTTGAGGGGAGATCTATGCTTGGCATACAGGGCAGTCTCAGACCCCACTCTGATGGACCTCCTGCATATCCACAAAACAAACATCACCAGAATTACCCATTCTAAAGACTTAAACCTTGCCTGTGATATAAATAGGACATGCTTGAGATATAAGTATGTATCCCAGAGACTACCCCGTCTATGGAACAGGCTCCCCATCCATGTGAGGCAGAGTTACTCCCTAAGCCAATTCAAGTGCAACTTGGACAATTGGATGGGAAACTTGAAATTCATCCCTGGCTTGGCACCTATCTCTCTCATGCAAACAGGTAACCTGTAAATGGTTAATCTCCCAGACCCATGCTTACACTTATCAAGGGTGTCAGAACTTGTCAGAAATTCATGGCTAGGCTTAAAAAGGCCCTTATAGTAAGCCTAGTAAACACCTGTGAACCTATGAACCTATAATGCAGACTAACTTGAGCATGGACTTTCTGTTCACTGTCCTTTGTCTCTGTTTAGTTAACAACTAATGTCTCTCTCGCTGGATCATATTGTTTGCTGTCTATTGTTTATTACTTATATTCTGAATTTGCTGTCTGTCTTATTAACTATGCCTTTACATACTTCTGTGGTGGTATGTAATCCAATACATCTCTTCTTGTGAAATAAATAGTAAAAGCTGTATAAATAGAACAAGTGCTTGAATGGGTGAGAGATATCTTCCTTAAAACGATTCAACAGTTCCAAATAAATCGAAATAGAATGAAATAATAAACAAACAGTTTATTATAAGAGTATAAGGATAAGCGCTTTCACTGAGTGTAGCTTCTTCAGATCCAAGACAATGTTTCCAAATTCACATGCTTTAAATACTTAAAATCAAACAGACTAATTAAGAAGCAATTATTCAATTAACTATTTTAAAGCTATTTCAGGACAAAACAACGAACAATGAAAATAATAAAAATATACCCATATATATTCCATTACACTTGTATATCAAATAAAAGTAAATAACATTTATATATCAAGTGAGATAAAATAACTATAACTATCTTGGACTCACTATTTGATAAATGTTTTATAAACATATATATGGCAACAAAAAAATAAATACACATATATTAAATTAATTAATGTGATAATATATGAGGTATGATGATTAAATATGATGGATATAAATGTCTGTATGTCTGTGTATATTACATATATAACTGAAGATCAATATATAGTGGTGTGTACATCTGTACATAAAAATGTATGTGTGTATCGAGTATTAAATGAGAAGTATAAATAAATAATATATGAATAAATATATGAATGAATATATGAGTATATAAATATATAAATATGATAATTATGTGTAGTTATTAGATACAAATGAATATAAATGTGAATGTGTATATAAATATGAGTGGATAAAATATAAATATATTAATATGAATGAAGATATGTCTGTCATATCATATAGGTAAAATATGTAAACCATATAGATTTTATATCTGAATTATATATATATCTGTATGTAATACAACTCTAAAATTCATATTTATAATAATCATGATAGTAATAATGATAATGTTAATATTTATATTTAAAATTTAAGATTTAAAATTTAATATGTCTACGTTTTTTTAAATGAGGTTTGATGAATGCTCTTTCATTTAGGCCGTGGCCTTTATCAGCTCTAAGTAAAATGATCCATCTACTTTCTCTATCTTCAGTATGATTCATAGTGTCCCCTCCTCTTTTGCTCACAGTAATTTTCTCTAAGACCCTAAAAATAAATGTATGTTGTGAGTTAGTTTGTATAACATGCTTTGCTAATGCATTTTGTGTGTTAGCCTTCCTTATACTATAGCAATGTTCTCTTATCCTATCACGTAAAAGCCTGTTGGTTTTACCAACATAAAAACAAGAACATAGTTTGCACACAGCCAAATGTATAACATTTGCAGTCATACAATCTGCATCAACTTGAGTGTAAAACTCTCTATGTGTATCAGGGTGTATAAAGATTATATTTGAGTCTATCAATGAGCAAAAATTACAGTGTCCACAGGGTTTAGTGTAATATTGGTTTGTGGCAACTGTGTTTCCTATTGGATAGCATAATAATCTTTTAAGGTTCTTTTTATTTTTATATGTAAAAGAGGGATTATTGCCCACTATTGTTGTTAGCATATCATCAGCTTGTAAAATATTCCAGTTTTTACATATGATATTTCTAATCTGAGTGTTATCTGTTGTATATGAAGTCAGAAATTTAATGGTTCCTGTGGATGTATTAGTTTCATTGCTGATCACTGCAGGTTGAGGTCCAAAGTATTTTATACCTGTTGTTGAACGTAAATTACATACAGAATTAATATGTTCAGCTATCTCTTCAGGCTTGTAACCTCTTTCCAAAAAATTTATGTTTTAAATCATTTAGATCTCTTTAAAAACCTGCATCTTTCAGGTTAAGTCTAGACATTCTCAATGCTTGTCCTTTCATTATGTTATTAAAAACATGTCTAGGATGCATGCTGGTTCTGAATATCAGCATATTTCGATAGCACGGTTTACTAAAAATTCCTGTACTGAACATACCACATGGTGGTTTCTCTATAAATAGATCTAAAAACTCAATTTTATCTTGAGAATAATTCATAGTGAATTTTAAACATGCTGTTAATTCATTCATGATCATAGAAAAATTTGTCAAATCATCAATGGTACCATTCCATAAAATAAATACATCGTCTACAAAACGTCTGTAAAATTGTACATGTGTTCTGAACAAAGGTTCATTGAACAACGATAGTTCTTCCCAATGTGCCAGAAACATATCGGCGTAGCTATTGGCACATGGAGTGCCCATAGCTACGCCATCTAATTGTTGGTGGATATTGTCACCAAACATAAAAATGTTGTTTTCTAGCACTAACTCAAGGAACTGTACCAAAAGGTCAATCAAAACATTACTATAAGTGCTGTATTTATTAAGGTAAGAATTAATATAAGTTAAACCGAGTTCATTCGGGATAACTGTGTATAGAGACTGTACATCATAAGTCACTAAAATTAAATCCTCTGTGGAGTTTAGGTGATTGGTGGTATTGTAAAGATCTACTAAAAACTGTTTTGAATCATGTAAAACAAAAACATTGTTGTTCAATATATGCCTTAAATGTTTCTCTATGAAGACTGAAATGTGTTCAGTGACCCATCCTTTCCCAGAGACTATTGGTCTCATTGGAGGTCTGGTTGGGCTTTTATGCATTTTGGGTAATCCGTGTATAATCGGGACAACCGGTGTTTTAATAAATAGGTAATCAAACTGGTCTTTATTAATAAGTTTACTTCTGTAGATATCTGACAGAATGTTATGTACATAGTTGCACATTTCATAGACTTTCTTAAGATCAATAGATGTGTAAAAGGTATCTTGTAACATATTATTCATTTCTGTTTCTTAGTGTATGGTATCCATTACTACTATTCCTGAGCCTTTATCCGCTGGTCTTATTATAATATTTAAGTCATTTCTCAAATTGTGTTGACTCCTTCTCTCTTGATATGACAAATTGTTATATGTCCTATGTCTAGAGTTGGTCCTTTCATTGTCATAATAATATTTATAAAGTTCATCTTCTGTGGTTTTCATATATGCCTCCAGTAATGGATGATTAGCTGGAATGAACTCACTGAGATTCTTAAAAACAAATGAGTTCATAGCCTCAGAAGTATTGTTAAAGGTATTAGTATTATTAGTATTCCTATATATATATCTGAGCATGACATTCCTACAGAATACTTTAAGATCTATAACAGTTTCATCTATTGTACTCTTACTGTGAGGAATAAAATTCAAGCCCTTGGTTAACAAACTGATATCATGGTCTGACAATGGAATACTAGACAAATTATAAATTAAGTCTTGTTTTGGTGTATCCACATTTTCTTCAAAGTTGTGTTGTGTGATAGTTCTCCGGACAGTTTTCTTTTTTGCCTTCCTCGACTGACCGAGCGTGACCTGCTCGTGTTCTTCTCTTGTCGTATTGCTAAAGGGAAGGACAAATTAATGCCTGCCCCTTTGTTGTTTTCTCTTATTTTTGGTCTAACAATCTGTTCAGAGTCATTCATAGGAATTCTTTTGTTTTTAAGAACATTGACAGTGGGATAAAGATTAGTATCATTGTCCATACTGCTATGAGTTAGGTGTATAACATCTAGGGAATCATTACATATGTTTCTGCCATCATCAATTGATGTTGGTTCAACAACAGAGCCTGTATTGGTAGATATAATATTAGACTCATTTTCTTGAGTGTTATTCATCAAGGGTTCTCCTGTAGTGTTAGATGTTATTAAACAAGGCAAACTTCCAGAAATTAGTTTGGCCCTGTCAGTTCTTTCAGAAACTAAAGGTTCTTTTGAAATTGCTCTGTTTAGTCCATTATTAATATTAGGTGCTCGACTTGAATTGTACCTCTCCCACACGAAGACCTGACCTGTTTTAAAATCATTTAGGTCCCGTGAAACTTTACTCTGTTTCTGTTGAAATAGCTTACATTCATAAGCCGAGACACAATCTAAGATGTTGTCGAATAGCCTGTGTACTGCATTATCTGTAAAATCATTAAACAACTGTTGCTGTAGACTATTAATTTTAGCAGTTAAAACCTCTTCCTTGGGTTTAAAAAAGTCTATTAATAGCTGTAAATACTTACGGCTTGTGTCCATATTAATATGCTGCCATAACGCAAGAAGTTCAGGGTACTCATTTCCCTGACTCGGCATCGAGAAAAGAAAAGAATTTCTACAAACTAAAGCGATTACAGATGCAGCGGCAACATTTCCAGTTTTGTTTAGACAACGCTATTATCCCACGTGGATTAAGGGTTTTCTCGATGCCAAGTTGAGCACCTAATATTAATAATGGACTAAACAGAGCAATTTCAAAAGAACCTTTAGTTTCTGAAAGAACTGACAGGGCCAAACTAATTTCTGGAAGTTCACCTTGTTTAATAACATCTAACACTACAGGAGAACCCTTGATGAATAACACTCAAGAAAATGAGTCTAATATTATATCTACCAATACAGGCTCTGTTGTTGAACCAACATCAATTGATGATGGCAGAAACATATGTAATGATTCCCTAGATGTTATACACCTAACTCATAGCAGTATGGACAATGATACTAATCTTTATCCCACTGTCAATGTTCTTAAAAACAAAAGAATTCCTATGAATGACTCTGAACAGATTGTTAGACCAAAAATAAGAGAAAACAACAAAGGGGCAGGCATTAATTTGTCCTTCCCTTTAGCAATACGACAAGAGAAGAACACGAGCAGGACACGCTCGGTCAGTCGAGGAAGGCAAAAAAGAAAACTGTCCGGAGAACTATCACACAACACAACTTTGAAGAAAATGTGGATACACCAAAACAAGACTTAATTTATAATTTGTCTAGTATTCCATTGTCAGACCATGATATCAGTTTGTTAACCAAGGGCTTGAATTTTATTCCTCACAGTAAGAGTACAATAGATGATACTGTTATAGATCTTAAAGTATTCTGTAGGAATGTCATGCTCAGATATATATATAGGAATACTAATAATACTAATACCTTTAACAATACTTCTGAGGCTATGAACTCATTTGTTTTTAAGAATCTCAGTGAGTTCATTCCAGCTAATCATCCATTACTGGAGGCATATATGAAAACCACAGAAGATGAACTTTATAAATATTATTATGACAATGAAAGGACCAACTCTAGACATAGGACATATAACAATTTGTCATATCAAGAGAGGAGTCTCCACAATTTGAGAAATGACTTAAATATTATAATAAGACCAGCGGATAAAGGCACAGGAATAGTAGTAATGGATACCATACACTATGAAACAGAAATGAATAATATGTTACAAGATACCTTTTACACATCTATTGATCTTAAGAAAGTCTATGAAATGTGCAACTATGTACATAACATTCTGTCAGATATCTACAGAAGTAAACTTATTAATAAAGACCAGTTTTATTACCTATTTATTAAAACACCGGTTGTCCCGATTATACACGGATTACCCAAAATACATAAAAGCCCAACCAGACCTCCAATGAGACCAATAGTCTCTGGGAAAGGATGGGTCACTGAACACATTTCAGTCTTCATAGAGAAACATTTAAGGCATATATTGAACAACAATGTTTTTGTTTTACATGATTCAAAACAGTTTTTAGTAGATCTTTACAATACCACCAATCAACTAAACTCCACAGAGGATTTAATTTTAGTGACTTATGATGTACAGTCTCTATTCACAGTTATTCCGAATGAACTCGGTTTAACTTATTTTAATTCTTACCTTAATAAATACAGCACTTATAGTAATGTTTTGATTGACCTTTTGGTAGACTTCCTTGAGTTAGTGCTAGAAAACAACATTTTTATGTTTGGTGACAACATCCACCAACAATTAGATGGCGTAGCTATGGGCACTCCATGTGCCAATAGCTACGCCAATATGTTTCTGGCACATTGGGAAGAACTATTGTTGTTCAATGAACCTTTGTTCAGAACACATGTACAGTTTTACAGACGTTTTGTAGATGATGTGTTTATTTTATGGAATGGTACCATTGATGATTTGACAAATTTTTCTATGATCATGAATGAATTAACACCATGTTTAAAATTCACTATGAATTATTCTCAAGATAAAATTGAGTTTTTAGATCTATTTATAGAGAAACTACCATGTGGTATGTTCAATACAGGAATTTTTAGGAAACCGTGCTATCGAAATATGCTGCTATTCAGAACCAGCATGCATCCTAGACATGTTTTTAATAACATAATGAAAGGACAAGCATTGAGAATGTCTAGACTTAACCCGAAAGATGCAGGTTTTCAAAGAGATCTAAATGATTTAAAACATAAATTTTTGGAAAGAGGTTACAAGCCTGAAGAGATAGCTGAACATATTAATTCTGTATGTAATTTACGTTCAACAACAGGTATACCATACTTTGGACCTCAACCTGCAGTGATCAGCAATGAAACTAATACATTCACAGGAACCATTAAATTTCTGACTTCATATACAACAGATAACACTCAGATTAGAAATATCATATGTAAAAACTGGAATATTTTACAAGCTGATTATATGCTAACAACAATAGTGGGCAATAATCCCTCTTTTACATATAAAAATAAAAAGAACCTTAAAAGATTATTATGCTATCCAATAGGAAACACAGTTGCCACAAACCAATATTACACTAAACCCTGTGGACACTGTAATTTTTGCTCATTGATAGACTCGAATATAATCTTTATACACCCTGATACACATAGAGAGTTTTACACTCAAGTTGATGCAGATTGTATGACTGCAAATGTTATATATTTGGCTGTGTGCAAACTATGTTCTTGCTTTTATGTTGGTAAAACCAACAGGCTTTTACGTGATAGGATAAGAGAACATTGCTATAGTATAAGGAAGGCTAACACACAAAATGCATTAGCAAAGCATGTTATACAAACTAACTCACAACATACATTTATTTTTAGGGTCTTAGAGAAAATTACTGTGAGCAAAAGAGGAGGGGACACTATGAATCATACTGAAGATAGAGAAAGTAGATGGATCATTTTACTTAGAGCTGATAAAGGCCACGGCCTAAATGAAAGAGCATCCATCAAACCTCATTTAAAAAAACGTAGACATATTAAATTTTAAATCTTAAATTTTAAATATAAATATTAACATTATCATTATTACTATCATGATTATTATAAATATGAATTTTAGAGTTGTATTACATACAGATATATATATAATTCAGATATAAAATCTATATGGTTTACATATTTTACCTATATGATATGACAGACATATCTTCATTCATATTAATATATTTATATTTTATCCACTCATATTTATATACACATTCACATTTATATTCATTTATATCTAATAACTACACATAATTATCATATTTATATATTTATATACTCATATATTCATTCATATATTTATTCATATATTATTTATTTATACTTCTCATTTAATACTCGATACACACATACATTTTTATGTACAGATGTACACACCACTATATATTGATCTTCAGTTATATATGTAATATACACAGACATACAGACATTTATATCCATCATATTTAATCATCATACCTCATATATTATCACATTAATTAATTTAATATATGTGTATTTATTTTTTTGTTGCCATATATATGTTTATAAAACATTTATCAAATAGTGAGTCCAAGATAGTTATAGTTATTTTATCTCACTTGCTATATAAATGTCATTTAATAAATATTATTATGACAATGAAAGGACCAACTCTAGACATAGGACATATAACAATTTGTCATATCAAGAGAGAAGGAGTCTCCACAATTTGAGAAATGACTTAAATATTATAATAAGACCAGCGGATAAAGGCTCAGGAATAGTAGTAATGGATACCATACACTAAGAAACAGAAATGAATAATATGTTACAAGATACCTTTTACACATCTATTGATCTTAAGAAAGTCTATGAAATGTGCAACTATGTACATAACATTCTGTCAGATATCTACAGAAGTAAACTTATTAATAAAGACCAGTTTTATTACCTATTTATTAAAACAATCGTTGTCCTGATTATACACGGATTACCCAAAATACATAAAAGCCCAACCAGACCTCCAATGAGACCAATAGTCTCTGGGAAAGGATGGGTCACTGAACACATTTCAGTCTTCATAGAGAAACATTTAAGGCATATATTGAACAACAATGTTTTTGTTTTACATGATTCAAAACAGTTTTTAGTAGATCTTTACAATACCACCAATCAACTAAACTCCACAGAGGATTTAATTTTAGTGACTTATGATGTACAGTCTCTATTCACAGTTATTCCGAATGAACTCGGTTTAACTTATATTAATTCTTACCTTAATAAATACAGAACTTATAGTAATGTTTTGATTGACCTTTTGGTAGACTTCTTTGAGTTAGTGCTAGAAAACAACATTTTTATGTTTGGTGACAACATCCACCAACAATTAGATGGCGTAGCTATGGGCACTCCATGTGCCAATAGCTACGCCAATATGTTTCTGGCACATTGGGAAGAACTATTGTTGTTCAATGAACCTTTGTTCAGAACACATGTACAGTTTTACAGACGTTTTGTAGACGATGTGTTTATTTTATGGAATGGTACCATTGATGATTTGACAAATTTTTCTATGATCATGAATGAATGAACACCATGTTTAAAATTCACTATGAATTATTCTCAAGATAAAATTGAGTTTTTAGATCTATTTATAGAGAAACTACCATGTGGTATGTTCAGTACAGGAATTTTTAGGAAACCGTGCTGTCGAAATATGCTGCTATTCAGAACCAGCATGCATCCTAGACATGTTTTTAATAACATAATGAAAGGACAAGCATTGAGAATGTCTAGACTTAACCCGAAAGATGCAGGTTTTCAAAGAGATCTAAATGATTTAAAACATAAATTTTTGGAAAGAGGTTACAAGCCTGAAGAGATAGCTGAACATATTAATTCTGTATGTAATTTACGTTCAACAACAGGTATACCATACTTTGGACCTCAACCTGCAGTGATCAGCAATGAAACTAATACATTCACAGGAACCATTAAATTTCTGACTTCATATACAACAGATAACACTCAGATTAGAAATATCATATGTAAAAACTGGAATATTTTACAAGCTGATTATATGCTAACAACAATAGTGGGCAATAATCCCTCTTTACATATAAAATAAAAGAACCTTAAAAGATTATTATGCTATCCAATAGGAAACACAGTTGCCACAAACCAATATTACACTAAACCCTGTGGACACTGTAATTTTTGCTCATTGATAGACTTGAATATAATCTTTATACACCCTGATACACATAGAGAGTTTTACACTCAAGTTGATGCAGATTGTATGACTGCAAATGTTATATATTTGGCTGTGTGCAAACTATGTTCTTGATTTTATGTTGGTAAAACCAACAGGCTTTTACGTGATAGGATAAGAGAACATTGCTATAGTATAAGGAAGGCTAACACACAAAATGCATTAGCAAAGCATGTTATACAAACTAACTCACAACATACATTTATTTTTAGGGTCTTAGAGAAAATTACTGTGAGCA
This sequence comes from Protopterus annectens, assembly GCF_019279795.1. Taxonomy (NCBI): domain Eukaryota; kingdom Metazoa; phylum Chordata; order Ceratodontiformes; family Protopteridae; genus Protopterus; species Protopterus annectens. The sequence continues at coordinate 720,400,170 of NC_056726.1, forward strand.
AAAGAGGAGGGGACACTGTGAATCATACTGAAGATAAAGTAGATGGATCATTTTACTTAGAGCTGATAAAGGCCACGGCCTAAATGAAAGAGCATCCATCAAACCTCATTTAAAAAAACGTAGACATATTAAATTTTAAATCTTAAATTTTAAATATAAATATTAACATTATCATTATTACTATCATGATTATTATAAATATGAATTTTAGAGTTGTATTACATACAGATATATATATAATTCAGATATAAAATCTATATGGTTTACATATTTTACCTATATGATATGACAGACATATCTTCATTCATATTAATATATTTATATTTTATCCACTCATATTTATATACACATTCACATTTATATTCATTTATATCTAATAACTACACATAATTATCATATTTATATATTTATATACTCATATATTCATTCATATATTTATTCATATATTATTTATTTATACTTCTCATTTAATACTCGATACACACATACATTTTTATGTACAGATGTACACACCACTATATATTGATCTTCAGTTATATATGTAATATACACAGACATACAGACATTTATATCCATCATATTTAATCATCATACCTCATATATTATCACATTAATTAATTTAATATATGTGTATTTTTTCTTTTGTTGCCATATATATGTTTATAAAACATTTATCAAATAGTGAGTCCAAGATAGTTATAGTTATTTTATCTCACTTGCTATATAAATGTCATTTACTTTTATTTGATATACAAGTGTAATGAAATATATATGGGTATATTTTTATTATTTTCATTGTTCGTTGTTTTGTCCTGAAATAGCTTTAAAATAGTTAATTGAATAATTGCTTCTTAATTAGTCTGTTTGATTTTAAGTATTTAAAGCATGTGAATTTGGAAACATTGTCTTGGATCTGAAGAAGCTACACTCAGTGAAAGCACTTATCCTTATACTCTTATAATAAACTGTTTGTTTATTATTTCGTTCTATTTGGATTTATTTGGAACTGTTGAATCGTTTTAAGGAAGATATCTCTCACCCATTCAAGCACTTGGTCTATTTATACAGCTTTTACTATTTATTTACTACAAGTCAACAAGTGCGTTGCACGCTAGTAACCAGTAACATCATTAACTTTCAAATTTCTTCTTGTGAAATAACTTGTATGTATACATTTTCCTACAATCCAATATAGGCAGAAATGTAATGAAACTCGAGCTCAGAGTAAGTATGACTGCAATTGCAAGTTTGATAGATTAAGTTCTGCTCAGTCTTTCTGCTATATGATCACACATATACTGTCCCTCTGACTGACAGTACAACACCCTGGTATATGATCACACACATACTATTCCTCTGACTGACAGTACAACACCCTGGTGTATGATCGCACACATGCTGTCCCTCTGACTGACAGTACATCACCCCGGTATATGATGGCACAAGGACTGTCCCTCTGACTAACAATATGTATCCCTGGTATATTATGGCACATGTTCTGTCCTGACTAACAATATGTCTCCCTGGTATCACACTTACTGTTAGTTAGAGGGATGGAAGAAGTCAACGTGTTGTGGTCAAGGCATAGATTGTGATACCTATCACAGAGAAGCCCATAACAAAAGATATACTGTTTAAGTGTCAGTTTTGGTTTCAAGGATTTTATACAGCAGTAACAGAGCAGGCACAGTTTAGTAATTATGGACATTTGCTGGGTTTTCTGGTTTAGGGAGTAGTATGTCAGTGACTACTTTTCAATGTTATGTGGCAGTATGTTTTGTAAAAACAGCTTTTGAATATGGAATCAGAGGTCGTGAGACACTAAGTAATGTTTGTTTTCAAGATGTAACATGGAAGTCCTTGTCTGGTAAATGGATGGTTGCAACAGTCATACTATGCAACTAAAAGACTTGAATTTGGGTCATCAAGATGAAGCCTACAAAACGCCAGTGCTATATACCCAGAATGACATACAGTCTTCCTAAAATATTATACATGCTAGATTAGTATCTGAAGTGACATGTTCTAGTTTATTTGAGATGACTGATGTTATTTTATGTTTGGAAAAGTACACTATGCAGCAATAATAACAATACAGTCACTGTTCCCACTAAAAACAGCAATATATCTGACCTTAATTCTCCAGGAAGGGATAACATGGTATGGATTCATGTCAGTCTATAAAACACATCTTTTTGCCACTATTGCCTGATGTCAGAGTTAGTATATAAAAGTTAGGAGAGTGTGGGGAGTTTACCCCAAACTAAGGTGTGTAAAGAGGCTTGATCCCTTTCTTTTTGCTGTAATTAAGCTATTAATACAGATCAGATATTTCTCTGGCTTTTTTCACAGGAAATCTTCTTTCTATTTTTAGGAAGATTAAATTTTCCTGTACATCTCATGTTGTACCACAGTTTGTTCCAATCTGCTCCCTGGGATGTTAAGCCATTAATCTGCAATTAGTACACAAAACAAAATGTCCTTTCATCTCTCCTGAAACTGATCCTCCAGGCTACTATAAAGACCTCTCATTCTCAGACATCTCCTGGTAATAAATTCATGTCTATCCATAGCTTTCTAGCTCTGTGACAGTTAAAGGTGTAATGCCACCCAAGGCATCTATTTTTTTAACTGCCTCAGCTCCTCAGAGGTAAGTATTAGACCAGGTGCCCTTGTGGGTTACTTTAAGCTTAGCCAGTTTTTTCAAAGCTGAGAGTCAAACTCTGTACCTTGTGTCTATTAGATAGGCACCTCAACCATTAAGCCAACCCCAAAGTGAAGCTAGCCAATTTTCCCAAAGGTGGGAATCATACCCTGTACCTTGTGTCTGTTAGCTAAGTGCTTTAACAATTAAGCCACCTACTGAGACAAGATTACAGTTTACTGTTTCTGGTCCAGATGTCTTCCTTTGTGTCACAGCTTCCTAGAAATCCTAGTATGAGAAAAAAACACAGAAGTTTCATCCATCTTTCATCCATCTTCATACAAGTCACTGGAGTTTCATCTGTTTTATCAGAAAATACTCACTCACTACCCTTTTCCTTTGCTTTTCAGCTTCTCATCACTCAATCTAGCTGATAAAAATGGTACACTAAAGCTTAATTTAAAGCATTTTACAGTGAAAGACAAGGCACAAGACCAAAGGGAAAGAATATGCATGAACTATGTACCCTTTTATTAAACATCAGTCCTACCACTCCGCTATGGGAACCCACACAATACAGATTTAATTCTAAATCTACTAGTTAGTAAGGTAATCAAAGGAGTGCATTTAGATCATCAAGGCAACACTGACCCAGCAAGCTCTGGCTGACCTGTTCAGTGAACCATACCCACTAGGAACGTGGACCTACACATGCTTATTAGAGAAGTTTTATCCCTTCCCAAACGCAAACTGTACAGAGACAACAACCAAACGTTGTGACTTAACATGTCTAGTATATGCAGCCTAAATGCCACCAGTCAAGCTACAGTATAACAGTTTGCATACTAGTTTGAATTTTACTTATCTAGTTTAGAAATAAACCAAGCATATTTCTTTATTAAGGAAATTAGACATACCTTTTTGCAAATAGTTCCCAGTGTTACACTGCTATCACAAAATGTAAGGATGATATACATCTACACTTTCGACTTAATGTTAGAACATGAGAAAACCATTTTCATAGTGATATGCATGCCCTCCAGCTACAAAATGAAATGGCCTTGTATTGAAATACTTTAAAAGTTGGTAGTCCTTTTGTCATTAGGGTCAGAAAAAAGTCACAAGCCCTACTGGTTACAAAATGGAATCAAAGATTCCAATTGTAATGATATGGGAATACATACAAAAACAAAGAAACAGAGTGTGGTAGTCACAATGCACATAATGACACAACAAACCTGTCAATCTACCAAACAAATTCTTACTGAATGCCTTTCTGTCGAATACTAATGGTATAAGTTGAGTTTCTGTAATGGTTGATGTTACACTTTTCCCTAATGTTGCATGATGCTGGAATTGGTATATAAAAGTTGGGAGGGTGTGGAGAGTCTACCCCAACATAGGGGGTGTAAAAAGGCCTGACCCCTTTCTGTTTGCTCTAAGTCAATTTCTGTCACAGAACAAAATGCATTTTACAGATTGACATGAATCCATGCTGAATTGTCCCTTCCTGGAGAATTGGGGTTGGTTACATTGCTGTTTTTAGTGGGAACAAGGACTATATTGCGGTCATTGCTACATATTGTACATTTTTCAAACATAAAATAACATCAATCATCTCAAATAAACTGTAAATTGTCAATTCAGATGTCTAGGGTTCTAAATAAACTCTCACTTTAGCCTTGCAAAGCATAATTGAAAATTCCAGTAAGACATGCCTACATGACAGCAATAAACTTACTAAAGAGGTCTTCTTATCTGATCCAATGATCTGAGCGGTTTGTGGAAGTGGAATTGGATCTCTGCTGGCAAAGATGAGGTTCGTGTAGGAGTGGATAGTGGATGGAAACTGTGATTGTGAAGACTGTGGTTGTTGGCCTAGAAGAGGCCGGATGATGGTGACTGGTGTCAGCTAGGATGTGTGCTGATCCGGACTTTAAATGTTTGTTTTATTGGATTGGTGGTACTGGTCTGGTCTTACCAGTGTGGAGATGAAGCTTCAGTTGGTGGGACTCTGTGTTATACGTGTGTATCTGTTTATGTGATTTACATGCTGTGTTTTTGTTGAAATGGCTTGTGCTGTGCATTAATGAGCTAGAAGGAATGTAATTTCATTCAGCTGTTCACGTTTTGGTTGTACAGTCTGAATGACAATAAAGTTTTGCTTTGCTTTGCTTTCTTAACATGCAAAAAATGTTCTTTTATATTCAGTACTGAGTATGCTTTCTGATATCTAACCTATAATTCTTTTAAGAACATCCAAAGTTTTCAAATTAACAGTTTAACCACACCTATAGATTTGTTGTGAACTGATGCACCCAGCATTAAAAAGTATGTTGGCTTTCTATACCTGCCTGTGATATCTATTTTATGACACCCCCTTTTTCAAACTAGTTAAGGTACTTTGGTTTCTTTCTGTTGCTGACTACCAATACTGTTTGCCCTAGAAAAAAACATATTTTCACCACCACTGCCCTCTTTTTCCAGTGGAGGAAATAACTGTCAATGTTGCCCTAAGGCATTTCTTGTTAATGACACAATTTGCACGATCACCAGGAGTATACAGACATCCAGTACTGATGCCACATTCTCTAGAACCCCAAAACGCTACCTTTAAAGTAATTTTAAATGTAGTAACTTCACTGGTGTAACACAGACACATACTACATCTTCCCGCTGCAGTAACACTCAACAGCTCCTAATCTAATGTTGGTAATAGGACTGCATTCCATTTTAGGCTACTTGGTTTGCCCATTTTAAGCTACTTCAGTTTGATTTTCATTTATTTTAATCAGTGGCAATGCAACCTATTTTCATTGCAGTGTTCTTGTCTAAACCTGTTTTTATATATACCACTTTTTCTTTTTCTTCCACCTTCTCAGCCTTACAGTCATTAACTCCCTCTCAGACAGCTGACCCATTCATTCACTCACAGATGAGGAACTTAATCAGACAATAAGGGAAATCATTTAGCTGTTCATCAGAAGTGGTTTACCTTTTCCTTTTTTATTTTGCTACCCACTACCCCTACACATGATTGGCTATACAGTGCAAGGAGGTGTGCAATGAGCCATACTTGTTGGGCAATCTCTCACTTCTGCATGGGACATTATCAGCAAGCAACTCTACTTATCCTCCCTAAGGGATCAGGCACATGAGGGGGTTTCTTCCTACTTCCACTGTAGAGACTGCACCTTCCCAGTGTGCACCAAAAGTGTTCACAATCCTCCCTTTTCACCTTGGAGAAACAAGCAGGCCAAGCCTCTTTCATTCTTCTCCCTCCCTGCCTGACCTTTCCAGGGCTTGGAATGCTGATTAAACCCTAGTCACATGGGTCACACCCAGGGCTTCCTCTCTCTCTGCCATGGAGCCAGGCTACCACTTTTTTGTTGGCTTTTTAAATCTGGTTTAATTTGATAAACATTTCTAGTAGATCAAACAATCTACTCCAACAAAACAAAATAAAATTAATAACTATAACATATCAGTACAGAAAAAAAATAAATGATTTGAAAGGAGCATCATCACTTTATTGAAACCTGAAAGAAACAAGCACTGCATGGTCAGAATAAATAATTGACTGCTTCTCAAGTATGCTAGGGTGGATATGAACATTATGTCACCATGTATGGCTCAAATAGCTGCTCTTTACATACCCCATCATTTCTAGAGGCTGACTTCTGTTTTAGGCTATACTTAGTGACATTGTGATTAGCATGAACTCAGGCACCTGCATAATTAGTCACAGCAACTCAGTGAATGGATTACTAAGTGGAGGGGGCAAGGGAGAAAAAAGATCATCCAGGGACAATTACAAAAACGTTTTTCACAAGAATTCATATATATGTGCACTCTTTAGCTACCCGTAACATAATGATTTCATAAGATTGCTTCATACCCTTCTTGATGCAAATGTAATTTGCGCTAAAGTACTCATACTTTTGTGGATTTTCTAGAGAACATAGCACATCATTAGAACCTGGTCCATCCTACCCTGTCACAACGCATTATTAAAAGCTGTCCTTAAAAACAGTTTAAAGTCTAACCCATTACAAACAAAAAAAATATGACAAACATTGCTGGCTGTAACATAACTAGGGTGGGGTGAGAGGGGCAACTACCCTAAGTGCAAAGTGTTAGAGGGTACAGTCAGGCATCCATCAGCCCAATCGTTCTTAAGCTGGTATTAACATTTGCGGTCAAACCTGACCTCTGTAGCACTCTGTGTGTGGTCTAAACTGTAGTAACTTGTAGCATCAGTTTGCTATAGTTTAAAATAATTTGTTTTTTAATCTAAAATCTGGGCATAGTAGCACTCCCTCTGTGCATGGGTATAAATTTTAGCAACTGCTTGCAACATTTCTAGCAAGCAGTTTGCTACAGATTAAAAGAGAAAAGTTTTTTTTTTTTTTTTAACTAAAACCTGAGTGCTGTAGCACTCCATGCAGGCAGGGTAGCAAGTAGCTTGCTACAGTTTAACAGAATAAATGATTTTTGTTAACTAAAGTGTGAGTAAGGACATTCAGGGGCAGGGCACAGAAACAGGCACAGAATGGTTTGGGCAGAAGTGGGGTGGAGGTGTGGTGCATCTCGTCATGTGGTTGGTGTGCCACTAGAAGGAACAGACCTTTTTGTTTTTTGATCTCTACTTCCTGAAATACTGTTGGGGGCTGTGGATTGGGTACTGTGCTACTGCCTGAAGGAAGCATCCTACAAGTTTTCAAGTTTTTGCAGAAGTCTTTTTTTTTTCATTCTTCGGGGGGGGGGGTACTAGTTCATGGGACAGGCACAGGACACTGATAGAGCCAGCTATACTTCTGATTTCTAGTATCTCAACAGAAAGAATAATTCAGTTGATCCAAAAGTATATTATCTGGACAGTAGCTAGACGTAGCAGGAACTTAAATGAGAAGTTATGTGTGTCCTGGCTGATGTTAATAAGAATGGGATTTAGGGACCATTCATCCAACTATGCAAACTATTCATTGTCTGTGATTTAACAACCTTAGTGGTTTCACTTCAGAAGTTCACCTTGTTATTGCAATTATTATAATACACAGAGCAATGGCTGTCACAGTTTTTCATACATTTCCACTGGAGGCTCAACCAAAACTGATATGTCAATGCCTTTGTAACCTATTAAGAACTCTTAAATTGTAACTTTTATTGAAACAATGGCATTGCAAAAAAAAAATGGCTCCTCAGCTGTATGCCTTCACTAGATTCTGACAAACACAGACTAAATTACTTTTGGACATCCAGATGAACCAATTAAATGCTACTCTCAAACAAGATAAACTAGATTAAATCAAATAAATTTAGCAAAAATACATTTATATATGAAAAAACACATAAACAGCCAAACACTCATTAATAAGTCGAGAACAAAGGCTATGTAACGTGAGACGGGACCGCTCAGAAATACCAAAAATATTAACAGCTCAAAACTTTAATTATTAAAAACAAGTAAAATCTGTACAAGTAAAAGAACTATGATAAGCACTTTTATCCCTTCCTAGGAACATCATCAGATAAGAATTAACGACATTATCATGTTGAATAACTTGGTTATTTTAAAATCACCAGTTAGGTTGATACACTCTGCCAAGCCTCCATATCTGATTTTAATAATTCAAGTTTTGAGCTCTTTAATATTTTTGGCATTTCTGAGCTGTCCCATCTTGAGTTACATAGCCTTGTCCTCAGTTTGTTCAGTTTTATTGCTGATTTCACTGGTTTACACTCATTAATAAATACTTAGAAATATTACTGTCACTATACTAAATATTTCATAATTAGTGCATCATTTAATTCTTCATAAGTAAATATTAATCTCAACAAGATGTAAGAAATATTAAACTAAAGCTCAGGATTGTAAGAAGTACACATAAATATTTTAAAGATTAATAATTCTGATTGTGTTTTTGCTAAACATAATCAGTAACAGGAGTACAGAGAGAGAGAAGCATTTGTAATAACTCCTATATGCTCCTGTATCCTAATTCTTGTTTATCTTTATTGTTTAATGTCATGCCTTTTTATCAGTAGAGCTTAGGTGCCAATTAATTTCTAATGTTATTGTTTCAATAAGAATTAATTTTAAGAGCATCTAAAAGGATCACATGGTAACCTCAGCTTTGCACAATACTGTGAACAGAGGATACATGGTTTCTAAAGCTTCTAAAACTTCATAACATCAACACTGGTATCAATACATAAGTGCTGGAAGAAACATTGATCAAGATTACGAATGTGTCACCAAATGATCATGACAGACAAGTAACTGTTAAAGAATTGGCTTTTACAGAATATAAGAAATGACTAAATAAAATCCAGAGTGCTGTTAGAAAACAACTATGAGACATTGTACGCCTCCATTCAATATAAATAATCCAGACAAGAAACATCACAAGTCCAATAATTCACCCATATGATGTCCCAAAAGGAGCAAGATGTAACAATGCCAGTACCTCTACTAGTCATTTGTTCAATAACCCCCTGTATGCATGGCTGTTGGACTTACCACATGGAATGCTGATAAGTCTTATCCCCATAAGCCTGGTTGACTTGGTATAACTATCACTCCCTCACAGTCTGCCTTTTAAGCTTTAAAAACAGAAGAAGAAAAAGAACTGTGGAAAACATTATTGCTTAAGACTGGCATGGTGTGCATAGGTTGTGCAGCTTAAAAACATACCACTAGCATAATATATGTGAGGGATAGGGGTTACAGTTACATTTAATCTGCTGCATTTATTATTGCATGTTAGTAGCTTGATTACATTGAAACTGTTATTCTAAGCCTCTTAATTCTGATTTAAGCACTTGGGCTCCAAACTAACTAGTTATCTTACATAAGGAAGGATTGTGGTCTACACTCTTGTGGCAGAAGAGGTAACTTACACCCTTCTGAGTTGGGAATTGTTAGTTGAAGGCTAACTGTGTCTGTTATTCTAAAAGTTTCTTAGTTCTAGTTTAAGCACTTGGGCTCCAAACCAGTTACTGTACATTAAGAAGGTTTCTGGTCAACACTCTTTAGCATACGCCATTCTGAGCTGGGAATTGTTGTAAGTCTTATTGTGCCTTTAACTACCAAGAAAAAACACATGCTGTCCAGGTCAAGACTGAGTTTCATCCATTTATTAATAAAACTTTAAAAGTTAAGCACTTTCATCCACTCAAAGACTTCATCAGAACCTAGTACAAATTAACATCACATGACTTATATACTACCTAAAACATAATTCACATTACACCCTAAATGCAACCTCTTTTTAACTCTTAAACCTCCACCATTTGTAACAAACCATGATAAGCTAGAAGTCAGTAACAAAGATGCAGAAAATTAATAAAATATTATTAAAAAGCATAAATATTCGGGTAGTATTTTGGAATATACATATTTTAAAAATCAACTTATTACACACTGAGCTGAGCAGAGGAGGGGCACTGACCACAACTCTGATCTGTGATATATGACAATAAGTATCCTGTTTTTTTTTTTTTTCTTTTTTGCTTATTTGTACTATTTATTGTTTATTTTAGCCATTTAAAGCACGGTTTATTGTCTGCTGCATACTTTTTACTGTATTTTACTGCTATAAACGGATCTGCATGGTTGTACTAAAATTTCCTGCCTTACAGGTACTGATAAATAAGATTTTTACTGTGACACTGTTTGTAAAGCTTTTTTAGCTAGTTTCACTATCTGAAAGGTATTAACTGGAAATTGTATCCATGTTGAGCATCTGTTTGCTTGTTCTTATTTTCTGCCAAGGACTGTATCATATAACTGATTTGTTTGCAGTTGAAATCATTCCCTAGAGTCTCCCTGCTCCTTTATTTGTTTAAAATTTTCATTTAGTAGCTCACTGCTGTTTTTCTGCTATGATAAACATTTCTTTAGTGTTTTCTGCCTAAAATAGTTTCCCACTATCCATCCCTATTGGTATCTTATTCTTATACTTGGTGGCTTTGCAGTTTCCCACCCCTACTGTAAATTTGATCTGGGACACTCCTCCAAGCCTAGTGTCATTAATTCATTCTACCTAATACAGACAGAACATGTGAGAAGGCCAACTCACTTAGTTTCTTAAACTTAAATAATCTATAGTTCCTCCTTTCTCCTTTTCCACTTCACAAAAAAAAAAAAACTTTGCTAGAATCTATCATTGCTAGCATCTCCTTGTGTTCTGACTGAGTGTGCTTCTCAAACAATCTGGAAATATAGAGCTGATAAATATATTTGTTGGCACTTTTACACTGTTCAGAGTTCTTTACTGTCTTACTTTTTGCTTGACTGAATTATTTATATATTTGCTGGCATTGTTTTCTGATACTCGCCTCCATCTTGTTTTTTTCCTAATTTACTGCCTTCTGCACTTGTTTTTAGTCATTTTTTTAATTTAATTGCATTTGTTTAAACTGTATTTGCTTTAATATTGCTACATAATAACGTGTGCTAGCTTGCACTGAATTTGAATTGTTTTTACTGCTGTTTTACCTGCTTTTCTATAAAAAAAAGTTCTAAGTTTGTTTCCTGCTTTCCATGTAACTAGTCTAGTCCAGCTACATATTTGCTGTATCCATGACTTTCTGTAAGCTTCTGAGCCCCCAAGCCTTTTCTGTGTTGGAGGGAAGCCTTCTACCTTACTAGTGGGAGTGGTAAGCACTAGGTAGCCTATCTACCATAAGAGGAGTGGTTTCTGGCTCAGAAATTGTAGTTTATTGGAAGTTTGGGCAGTTTTGTCCATCTCTTTCAACTTTCTGGTTTAAAGCCCACGTTTGTGCTTGTTTCCTGCCTTTCCTGAAACTACACTAGTCCAGATACAGATCTGCTGTATCAAGGACTGTTTGTAACCTTCTGAGCCCCCCGAGCCTTTCTGTGTTTGAGGGAAGCCTTCTAGCTTATCAGTGGGAGTGGTAAGGACTTGGTAGCCTATCTACCATGAGAGGTGTGGTTTCTGTCCCAAAAAGTGTAGTTTACTGGCTATTTGGGCAGTTTCTCCATCCCTTTCAACTTTCTGGTTTAAAAGCTCATGTTTGTGTTTGTTTCCCACCTTTTCTGGAACTAATCTAGTCCAGATACGAATTTGCTGTATCCAGGATGTTTGTAAGTTTCTGAGCCCCTCAAGCGTTTCTGTGTTGAAGGGAAGCCTTGTAACTTACCAGGGAGAGTGATAAGCACTAGATAGCCTATCTACCACAAGAGGAGTGGTTTCTGGCCCAGAAATTGTAGTTTATTGGCAGTTTGGGCAGTTTTTCCATCCCTTTCAACTTTCTGGTTTAAAAGCCCACATTTGCGCTTGTTTTCTGCCTTTCCTGTAAATAGACAAGTCCAGATACAGATTTGCTGCATCCAGGACTGTTTGAACCTTCTGAGCCCCCCCGAAATTTTCTGTGTTGGAGGGAAGCCTTCTTGCTTATCATTGGGAGTGGTAATCACTAGGTAGCCTATCTACCATGAGAGGAATGGTTCCTGGCTCAGAAATTGTAGTTTATTGGCCGTTTGGGCAGTTTATTCATCCCTTTTAATCTTCTGGTTTAAAAGCCTACATTTGAGTTTGTTTCCTGCCTTTCCTGTAACTTGTCTAGTCCAGATATGGATTTGCTGTGTCCAGGACTGTTTGAAAGTTTCTGAGCCCCCAAGATTCTGTGTTGGAGGGAAGCCTTCTAGCTTATCAGTGGGAGTGGTAAGCACTAGGTAGCCTATCTACCACAAGTGGAGTGGTTTCTGGCCCAGAAATTGTAGTTCATTGGCTGTTGGGAAGTTTTTCCATCCCTTTCAACTTTCTGGTTTAAAAGCCCACGTTTGCACGGGTTTGCACTTGTTTAAGCTCTGCACTGGGGCGCCAACCTGAGACAAACTATTACTGATGCCAGAAAGTCTGCTCTTCAGTTTTTCCCTTAAATCTTGCTAGTTCTTTCTCTCTTGCACTTCAAATAGCCTAATCACTTTGCACTTCAACAGGTTTTTGTAGCAATTATTGTAGCACACCTGAGTGCCATCAGCTCTAGTCGTTCTTCACGGAAATAGCTCCAGTACTTACTAGTTATGACTACCCCTCCTGGCGTGATTAAAGGGCAGTTCCTTGTGCTTTCTCCTATTAACCAGGTGCACATGTGCATTCTGAGGCAGTGCAGCAACTGCCTCATGTACACAGACAACCCTCTCCTCTTACCTCCCAACACTCAGACTTGTGAGAGATGCACTTATATCACCAAATTGGAAGCTATGCACTCTCCAGCCAAGACTGGACTAGCTGGTCAAGAGGAGAAGGTCAACACCTGCACCACACCACATGGAACACACAGCCCTCCAGAACACCCACTATCATAGCTCTCACATAAAAACACAAACCACAGACCCACCTTCATGGAGGCTCTCAATAGAAATTTACCCAAACAGCAGAACCTCCAATACAGAAACGCACTCAACTACTACAACACATCACAAACCACAGGATACATAGCTCACCTCCACAGTGTGCCCCTCAACCTAAGTCTCTAAGGCTAAACACCTTGCACAATACACTAATCATAGGTAACTCAATAGTGAGGCACACAGATGTATAAATAAATGCAATCAGAGGATCATGCTGCTCAATGCTAGAAGTCTAAATCTCAAGATGCACTCACCCGAAGCACTCCTCAAAATGGAGAACATTGGCATCTGTGCTGTAATGGAGACCTGGTTTAAAGCAGAAGAAAGCACCCCTCCACTATCAGGCTATAACTCATACCACACTTTTTGGCCATGAAATATGGACCGAAGCTCCAAAGGTGGTGGTGTCTCCACATTCATAAAGGATATGCACACCTCTAGACTAGTAACCCAGCATAACACATCTGAGATACTTCAGGTACAACTAACATCGGGTAAGACAGCGATCCAGGTCATAGCCTGCTATTGGTACCCAACCATGTCCCTAGACTCTCACTCTACATTCCTAAACACCTTGGAATCTATCAAGGTCCATCCCAACACTCTCTTACTAGGAGACTTCAACTACCCCTCCATCAACTGGGAAAACTTTTAAGCACCAATACACTGGCCCAATGCTTCCTGGAATTCATCATTTCCAATGCCCTCGACCAGCTCATCCTGACCCCCACTAGAGGAAGCATCATCCTTGATCTGGTTATTACTAACATGGGCGACTGTTGCTCTTCATCAATAGTCAATCCCTCCCTGGTCAGATCCAACTATAAACTAACCACCATGGAAATTCACATCTCATCCACACCTCCCGCAAAGGTACCCACCTTGAAAAACTTCTCCAAAGCTGACTCTGGACTCCTAGAAACAGAGGTGGCTAACTTCACAGCACCCATGCCAATGGAAAATAGCTGCATGACTGCCGAATCATACACCAATGCACTGTATGAACATGTACACAAGTGCATGGAACTAGCCATACTCAACAGAACCAAGATGCTCTCCTCCAAAAAAAGGAAGCCAATCTGGTGGTCCCCTGTCATTAATAAACTGTACAACAGAAGGAAGAAAGTACTGCAGAAAAAGGTGAAGTCCCAAGACTGGAAAAACTCTCTTATTAGCCTCAACAAAAAGTTGAGAGCCCTCATCTAATTCTCTAAAGCCAGTTATGAAGGCAGAATTGCAGCAGACACTAAAAACCATCACAAAGCCTTCTACAGATATATCAAGAACCTCCATGGCAATACCCAGATTTGCTCTGAGATACTGCACAATGGTACCTCCTATACTCAGCCAACAGATATTGCCAACATACTGGCCGACAGATTCAGTGCCAACTTTACCCATCTCTCCCCTTACAGGATTTATCACAATACTGGAAGAATGCCATGTACCAAGCATTACTGCAGCATAGGTTAAAGTTGCATTGTCCAAGGCCAAGAATACAGCTTCCATGGGACCCAGTAATATCCCTGGCTGTGTTCTACATGAACTACAAAGTGAATTGGCACCACATCTGTGTGTCCTGTTCAGTCACAGCCTCACCTCAGGCTTTGTCCCTACTGAATGGTGCACTGCTAGAGTCATCACTCTCCATAAAGGGAGAGTGACTACAGACCCTGGGAATTATCACCCCATTAGTCTGATGAGTGTGATATGTAAAGCTATGGAATGCATAATCATGGACCTGATTAACAAAGACATAGGAAATCTCCAAACTCTAGTCCCCACGGAATTTGGCTATCTGAAAGAGGAATTATGGCTGCTCAACCTGGTTGACTTCTTTGAGTCAGTCACCGGACTGTGGATGAAGGTAAGGCAGTGCACACAGCCTACCTTGATCTGGCTAAGGCCTTTGATACCATTCCTCACTCGGGAATTATTGATAAACTCACCAAACTAGGCATTAACCCTATATCACTAGGTGGGTTGCAAATTGGCTCACAGATAGAACACACAGTGTAAAAGTAGCAGACTCCAATTCAGACTGCCGACCAGTCACAAGTGGAGTCCCACAGGGATCGGTCCTGGGTCCTCTCCTGTTTGGCATCTACTTCTCAGAAGTCCAGGACAACACAAATCACTGCAAGCTGGAGGCCATTATTAACTCCCCAAGTGATGCAGACATCCTACAGAAAGGCCTCACTGAGACCAATGACTGGTGTCAAAACCATGGCCTTAAGCTTAATGCCAAAAAATGCATCGTCATCTCCTTTGGTAAAAACTCAGTTCCCACTAATTACCACATCGATGGGAGCCCACTGAACACTGAAGGTGTTATAAGAGATTTGGGGACGCAGGTTGACAGCAACCTTTTCTTCGACCACCACATTGCCACTGTGGTCAGAAAGTCCTTCTATATGGCACATCTCATTACCAAGGGTTTTGCGACCAGGAAGAAAGAGGTCATTGTCTCTCTCTACTTTTCCCTCATTAGACCAGTCATTGAGTATAATGCCCCATTTGGCATGTGCCTCACTAGACGCCTGCAGCAGCTGGAGAGGCCAGAGAAGTACCTAACGAAGAGGATCATAGGCATTAAACACATGTCATGGACAGACTCAAAAGATCCATCTATTCTCTGTCTCATATCGCCTACTTAGAGGTGATCTCTGCTTAACTGACAAAGCCATGTCTGACCCAGCTCTGTTAGAAATGCTACATCTAATGAAATCCCAAGTCCTCCACACCACATGCTCCAGAGACCTCAACCTCATTACCACGACCAACAGAACATGCTGGATTGATAGGTTCCTCACCCAGAGACTGCCCATGCTCTGGAATAGATTTCCCATACATGTCAAGCAGAGCACCTTGCTGTCCCTCTTCAAGAGAAATCTTGATGAGTGGATGGGTAACAGAAAATTCACCCCAGGGATCATTCCAGTGGCTCTGCTTGATAGAGACACTGGGAACTAACTTCAGGCGGCACAATACCAGGGCACTTCTGTGGGCTAGGCTTGTAAAGACTCCAGGGTCATTAGCCTAGTACACACCTATGAACCTATAAAATAAATGCATTTTTAAAATGACATTCTATGTGCATAGTGTTACAGTTTGGCTGCTCTCATTTTTAATACGGAATTAATAGTGACATATTAATTTATACCTAGTTTATGCACTGCATCCAGTCTAAACTGCCACAGCAGTTCCTTATATTCTATCTTGGTTTCCCAAGCTCCTCCACTGGCTTCTAGTAGAACTGCTTCTAAAATGCCAAAAACAAACTTCTTGTGACCCTCATAATTACAAGTCTGTTTAAACAGTGCATTGTTCCGCATTTATTTTCTGTGTTGAATACCTGCACTTTTTTATATTTTTTACAGTATTCCATTAGAACTGCTAGTTTCTGTGCAGCGGCACCTACCAGTAATCGGTATATTTGCTATCTCGCAGCATAATTCCTCCTTGTAATCTGTCTAGATGCCAATTTCTAGCAGTGTATGTTTCCTTTAAAATACCCTTACTGTAAACACAGATATTTTAACTATTAGAGCATCTAGTTTGTGCTTAGGTGAACATTTCTTATCAAGTTCCCTGTGTTATTAACCTATTCAATATTTAAATTTTTCCTCGCTCCTCCTTAGTATATAAGTAGCCATGGATAAACACTTCCCGACTCCGACTCTCTCTGTGTCCATTGTGGTTGAGATGGGTATCTGCGGCATTGTAGCAATTGTCTCATGTACAAAGAGAACCCAGTTATTCTTAATAAAACAGATACATTTTGTGAGAGGTGTAAATAAATTTTAATGCTGGAGGCAAAACTCATACCATTAAAACTAATCCTATAAAGGTTGTCAGTGACACTTACAGTACATCAACTGTGCAAGGTAAAGACCCTACACATAAAACTATTTATGCTGAGGCACTTACAGGTAACCTTCCTAAAACAGAAAGACCTCCTGTATAGTGCTCTATTAAAACACCATCCACAGCTACACAAAGTAACACTATCCAGTGCCTCTACTACTACATCCTTAAGGCAAACCAGAGCACAGCCAAATTTTTTGGTTATTGGTGATTCTCTTGTGAGGCATACTGATGTCCCCACACCAGGCCTAGTAAGGAGGGAGTCACAGTTAGCTGCCCTTTTAGGGATAGGATCCATCAAGTGACACAGGTACTCAGGTTATTGAACTAGAGGTACCAGTATGACTCTGTCACAGTCCAAGTCGGTGTTAATGACCCAAGGTGAACCTCCATTGATTATATGAAGCAAGGCATGATTGAGTTCACTGATTATATGTTGCAGGCCGGTATGAGTCCAGCAATGAACAGCATACTACCATCTACAAGGATGATGCCACAACACCAACAGAAAATGATTGATTTTAATTGGCTTAGCTTCTGGTGTCACTTCAAGGGGGTACAATATTTGATGTGTTGGGAGGACATGGTTGACAAACTATGCTGCTTTCCCAGGGATGGTCTACACTTAACCCTTCTAGGCTTTTGGTTATTGGCAACGCCATTTTCCACCCCCATAGTGATTTTTTTTTAGGCAATGCCAAACCGATAAACCTCCTAACTTAATTAAACCTAAGAAGTAATATCTGAAGGTGGTACTGCTCAATGCTATAAGTCTTAACAAGAAACTCCACTCCCAGCAAGCCTTCCTCTCCATGGAGAGTGTAGACATCTGTGTAGTAATGAAGACATGGTTTAAAGCTGCAGAGAGTAACTCAGTAATGGACATTTATAACGCCTTTCATACCTTTAAACCAGCTACTGCACAGGAAGGAACTAAAGGTGGAGGAGTCTCAGTCTATATTAAAACCAACTTCACATCTTGACTAGTTAAATTGTATGACCCACTGGAACTCATACATGTGCAACTCAGCATAAACAGGGTCTCATTCCATATCCTTGCACCCTATACATCCCCCTGCATGTCCCAGGAAACCCATATTACCTATCTCAATGTAGTATAGTTCTTTACTGTTTAACCCAATATGATATTCATGGGGGATCTCAACTACCCCTCTATAGATTAGGAATACTACACCACTTCTAATATACAAGCCCAGCAATTCCTAAACTTTGTTAATACCAACATCCTGGAAGACCTGGCCCATTCTCCATCTGGGGTACAAACACCCTTGACCTTGTATTCATGAATAAGGAGGAGCCGATGTTCCTCACCCAATGTGATGTTGTCACTCATCAGATCTGACCATAAGGCAGTACACCTTGAAATAAAAATTAAATTTGGGGATCCAGTGAAAATAAAAACCTTTAGGAAATATTCCAAGGCTAATCTCTCTCTAATAAGTGAAACCTTGACTAAATTCCAAGCACCCTCAATGCAGTAAACACCTAAGCATATACCGAACCTTTTACAAAATCTTTGCACAGCCATATTGATCACTGTACAGAGCGAGCTGTGCCCACTCATATTAAGAATAAGACAAACTCAAAAGACAAGCTACCTGCTGGAATCAGAATATCAATCAGTTTTCCAACAAAAGAAAAAAAATCTTGGCCAAGAGTAGAAGGAACAAAGTCATGCATAGTAAAAGTCCCCTGACCAGTCTAAACAGGCAGCTAAGAGAGATAATACGTGCTTCAAGGGATAAATTTGATGAAAAAATAGCTCCTCAGGCAAAGGACAACCACAAAGTCTTCTACAGCTATGTCTACAACTTCATGTGAAATACACAGCAGTGCACAGAACGTACTGTAAATGACATCACCCACAGTGAACTGGCGGCTGTTGCCAAACTTTAAGGCTGACTGGTTCAGCTGAAATCCCCCCCCCCCCGATAGTCGAAAGGAAATACTGCATACCACAATCCCCCAACCACTACTAAAGAACAGGTCATCAATGCACTTTCCACGGCCAAAGACACTGCATCAATAGGCCTGATAATATCCCAGGATGCTTAATAAATAGCATGAAACATAACGTCTCTAGACCACATGAATCACTTTTCAGCTGGAGCCTATAGTTAGGTTTTGTGCCCAAGGAAAGGAAGATGGCTACAGTCATTCCCCTGCACAAAGAAGGTCCAACCAATGATCAGGGCAACTACAGACTCATAAATCTGAGTCTGACCAGTCTCATATGTAAGCCCATGGAAAGAATCATCATAGACATGATAAATGAGGACATAGGTATCCTGAAAACTCTGCACACATCACAGTTTGGCTTTGTTAATGGAATGTCATGCCTATTAAATCTAGTGGACTTTTTTGAGAAGGTCACCAAAGCAATGGATGAAAGCAAGACAGTGCACACAACTTACCATGACCCAACCAAGGCTTTTGATACAATACCCCTCTCAGGCATTATAGGCAAGCTCACTAATTTAGGTATAAATCTTTTTATCATCCACTGGATAACCAGCTGGCTCACTGATAGGACCCAAGAGGTCAAAACAGGTGAGGCCATCTCGACCAACAGGTCAGTCACTAATGGAGTCCCCCAGAGTTTGGTACTGGGCCCACTCCTTTTTGACATCTAGTTCTCTAAAATGGAAGCAAATGCTGAAGGTTTATGGCTGACTATGTTTGTAAATGATTGTGAGCTGGGGGTTATCATCGACTTCCCTACAGACACTAGCATTCTTCAAGAAGGAATATCTCTGACTAACAAATGGGGCAAAAGCCAATGGTCTTAAACTCAATGCTAAGAAATACATAATTGTACCTTTTGGGAATTCAACCATCTCAGCTAATTACAATAAAAATAAATAAAATACCTGCTTGGCTTAGCAATGGTACACCTTTATTGTAAAACAAATCCACAGCAAAAACCACGTTGAACTTAGCACTTTCACTCAATACTGGGCATCATCCCAGCTAATTATCATGTCAAAAATACTCCCCTAAAAGTCAAACCAGTGGTCAGGATCTAGTTACACACGCAGACAGTAGTCTTACCTTTTACCACCACATGTCTACACTGGTGAAGAAATCCTTTTATGTTGTCCAACTTATAAGTAAGGGCATGGCATCTAGGTCCAAAAAGGTTACTATCCCACTGTACTCTGCCCTTAACAGACCAATCACAGAGTACAATGCTCCCTTTGGTGTGCACCTGATCATGGCTATGCTGCAACTAGAGCAACCTCAGAGGTTCATTACAAAAAGAATTAAAGGAGTAACTAACCTGCCTTATGCACAGTGCATTAAAGCCCTTTCCCTCTACTCAATCTCCTATAGATTGCTGAGGGGTGATCTATGCCTGGCTTACTAGGCATCTGCAAACCTCACACTGATGAATCTTCTGCATATTCGTAAGTCAAACAGTACCAAAAATACAAGGTCTAAGGGCCGGAATATTGTCTGTGACTTAATCAGAACATTTTGGAGGGACAGATATGTGTCTCAGAGAATACCATCCTATGGAAAAGGCTTCCCATCCATGGAAAGCTGAGTTCGTCTATTACCTAGTTTAAGCACAACCTGGCTTTTAAATGCCTGGCCCTCTGTGTTTTATTTGGATACAGGACATCATTATTCTTTTAGGAAAACTTGGCTAGGCTTAGAAAGGAACCCTGGTCATTAGCCAAGTAATAATCTATGAATCTCTAAATCATAGCTGCTTAAATGACAGTCAGTCAATGGTTATGTGTTAGAATTGTAGAAAGGAGCTAGTATAGCTTTTTGTTAACAAAAGTATTTGACATGGTTTAGTAAAGTCCAAATGTAAAACAAAACGACCAATGGAATAACACACTGGTTGAAGATAAAAACTTGTTTTACTACCAAACAAATAAAATAGGTAAGCACTTTCACTTTTGCTTCATCAGACCATATATGCAGAGAGAACAGCACCCACAACTTATAGGCAATCCAATTACTAAGCAACCAATCACATACTAAGGATCACAGTTAAAGGAGAAAGACATAAAAAAACACAGCTTGTGTAAAATTGTATACATATCTGCAGAAACTGTATACAGGGAGAAAGTCAGCACGCAGAAGAACATTAATGTCATAAAACAAAGACAGAGAGACAAAAATTAAAAATAAAAATAATAATAAAAGTAAACAAGGAATAAAAAGTATTTAACTCCTAAGACTACGTCCCTTCAGAATGGGTCTGAGTGGGACTTTCTCGTTAAGCCCACTACCCTGATCAGCTCTCAGTCTTATTCATCTAACCTCCCTGGTTTTGGTTAGATTCCTGATGTCACCACCTCTAATGCTGGGAAAAATTCTGTCAGTAACCATGAACCTGAAGGTATGTCTGTTGTTAGTGTTAATCACATGTTTAGAGAGAGCATTGGTGGCAGAGGCACAGTGTATGCTATATAAATGTTCTCTATCCTTCAAGGTTCTATCAGTTTTCCCAACATAGAATGCTTTACAAAGCATGCAATAAGCAAGATAAACAACAAGCGTAGTCATTCAGGTAGCCCTTATCCTAAAACTGAACCTATGACCATTGTCAGGGTGCTCAAAGGATCCACTTCTGTCTATGAAACTGCAAAAGTATCTTAGTAAAGAGCTATTATATAGACACATAATAGCTCTTTGCTCAGCTTGAATACCTTTATTAGTATAAACATAATATAATAGTATAATATAACAGTCAGTGAAGATAACAAAGAACTACTATAGCTTATTGTTACAGTTTAGCAAAGGTGTTTGATAAAGCAAATAACTATTATGTATTTGCTTAATCATGCTTTGCTTTTCTACTTGATGACTTTTTGTTGTGCTGTATTTAACTGTGAGCTTAACCTTGAGAAATCTGTTTTAGCCCTAAATTTTAAAAGGGCATTTATTTTTGGTCCTCAACTTCAAACTGGGGGCTACCAAATGAGAACATTGCCCTGGGCACCAACTGACCTTTCCACAAATCTGTGTCAAAGTAATCCCTGGCTCTTTTATCTTTACTATCTGGTGGATCTCTGAAGAAAAGGTTCATATTTAAGTTTTTTATACTCATGTCATACCAACATTTGTCCTCTACAAACAGGATTCCTTGGTCCTTCTTCTGGTATCACAATAATCTCCTATTTTATCCTTCTCCCTGTAGACTCCTCCCTATTTCTTCATTTATTACCTTTCTGGGTTTGTTCATGCAAGGTATCTTGCTTTGGAATGTGTGCTTTAACCACATAGTGGTTGTTGTATCTTTAACAGCAGGTTAGCTGGAAGCTCTGCAGGTTCCCTGCATACTGTGTGATTGTTGTTTCTAGAAGATAACCCTAGACTTCAAAATCCTTAACTCATACTGTCTTACTAATGCATAAAGGTTTAGACTATGCTAGTCCACTGTCTTATGGCCAGAGTGAAGTTAACTATCCATCTAGAGTATTCCTTGGCACACAAAACATTCTTTAAAATGATTGCTGTTAGAAGTCAGACCATCATCAGACCTCACAATTTTATGTGTGACCAAAGCTGTTAATAAAAGCTGGTACTCCTGCATGACAAAGTGGAAGGCCCTGGATCTGCAGCTAGAAACTTTTAATGGTCATCAAAAACAATTAACAGATGATCTGTATTATTTACTGGTTCATAAAAGGTCCACATACAAATAGTCAGTGGTCCTTCAGAATATTCTGGCATTCATATTTGAACTGTCTAGTCGTTCTTTGCATTGATTTGAGTTGGCAGTCAACATTTTTATGTATTTTACTAGATGTTTTAAACAAAAGAACATGAACAGCAAGAACATAAACAGATTCAATCCTTTACAATACGTGTTCACAATCTGTGGAATGCATTAACAGAATTAAAAAAATATTTAAACATTAAATACTTATTTACAGAAGGCCAAGATGCTTTCTATCCTCTACATATACAAACTGAATAGCATTATTCATGCAATATAGCTTATAACTCCTTAGTTCTATGCAAATTTCAATAAAAATGAGTCACAGATATCCAGCTTTTAGGTTTAGTTTTCATCACGTTTAGTTTGTAATAATGTTCAACTCTTTTAATCAGTTTCATATACTCTACATGCAGACTCTCCATTTCTACAAATTGCATTGTTCTCTACTCTCACTTTGTTCATTTTTGGTACAAATGCCAGTTGCATTCAAGTTGTTAAATTGTTCTTACCCCAACATGCCTCTATACCAAGTCCCAACACTTCCCATGGCCAAGCTGGGGTTTTAATAAATATCTTGGTCAACCCTTGAGTTGGTTGTCTTCGTTTTGCTTTCCTAACTCTCCCAAAACATTACAATAATTTCTGCATCTTCAGCACCACACCCCCAACATTTAAAACTGGAAATCCTTTGCTAATTTATTTGACGCATTATACCACGATGAAGGATTCTCATTTGTTGATCCTGCACACTTGGCCATTTCCTAAGGAAAAAAAGGTGCTTTCCCATGTAAGTTTCCAATTGTCTTGACTTATTTCCTCATTAATGTTTCCTGAATCAACCAAAACTTCTCTAGTTTAGCTCTTCTTTTGACACTTCTATGTTGTAGGGGTTTACTATTGTTTATTCGAATGGAAAAACATTTTCCGTTCAAATACACGAATGGTAATACTGAAAGTAAAAAAAAATAACTTACACAATGTCGAAACAAATGCTCGACGCATTTGACTCGACATTGTTGTCGAAACCACCACATGATAGCTGTATAGGAGCTGCACCCCCACACTTCCCTACTTATATATTCTAACTTCGAGATCGCACTACAGTGGGGATGTGGATGAATTTCCACTCCCCACTGTACCGTGATCTCCATGCAGAAAGTCAATTTCCACTTATGCGAATGCAGTTGTGCATTCGCATAAGTGGAGTCAACTATCTGGTGCAAAAGTGTTTGTGCGTTCGGCATTCTGTTTTTTGGCACATTGCAACTGATAGAATGTTGTTCACACAAACAATAGTAAGCCATTGTAGGATACCCATATTTATTAAGCTACTCCTATTCCTTTTAATGATGCCCCACTTAATCCAAGGATACCTCTGTATTTTCTCCATTGTGTAGTGTGTGATCATTCAACTTACATCTTCATCAATTTATTAAAAATGAACTTACATTGATCCATAAAATGGGAACAGTTTTGTACTTCCTGGGGATGAAGGACTCTCCCCTACTATCCACTTCTCTTGTTTACTCAGTTCCCTTAACTAATCTCTTCCATACATGATTGCTTTTTACCATATTATGAACGTGTGCCTACGAAATCTATCTTTACCATCTGCCTGATCACAGATTCTCTAGTAGATGGGCTCTTTAAAGCACACATCATCTACTCACTCACTCCCTGTCTCCCTGTTCTTCCCTGAGTGTAGGCCATAAATTATCTTTGTAGAGAACCATAACATTCCCTCCCCATAATCATGTGTCTTTACTTTCCTCATGCAGCCTAATCTATTGTGTTTTATTAAATGCAACAACCTGTGAAGGAAGATGTATCAACGCCCCATCCTCCAATCAGAAAGTAGAGTTAGGAATTCCTGTCTTGGAATTTTATGCTGACTTGTTTCATCAACATACTCTTCAAGTAAAACATGAATTTCAACCCTCAAGGGGTGGTTAAACCAAGCTGGGAAATGTCTTATGACATGTATAATTCAATGACGGAACACAATCTTGACAGCATTTATTTTGCCAACCTCTCTTTTGTAAGAGTTTGTTTACTTTATTTTAAAGATTCTCCAAGTTACTTGTAACTGCCCATTTACATGTATAGCCCACCTCTAATCCTAGGCAAACAGAAACTCTACCTCTTGTATATCAGCAACTGCACACCATCTTTTTCCTTCTCCCATCCTAACCACAACTGTTTTATACAGTTCAGTTTCAATTCTGACACTTTGCTGAATGTGTTAAATATATCCAACACTACTGGTAAAATCTTATCAATGACTTTGGACATTAACATACAATCATCAACATACAGGTGAAATGTGTCCTTGACCCCAGTTCTTTATTTCTATTGCAATGCTTCATAAACTCACAACACCAACTCTTCAATTACTAAGAGAAACAACTCTGGTGATAAAGGGCATCCCTGCCTAGCCCCTTGAGAAATTTTTCCTTTTATAGATATTCCTTCCTTTATTAAACTATCAAATGTGGTTTATCATACATCATCTTAATCCACTGAATGAACACATCTCCAAAACCTTTTCTCTGCAATACTTCATACAGAAAGTCCAAATGTACCATTTCAATAGTTTTTTTGTTACTGAATAACATTACTAAAGTGTAATGATATCATGAAGTCAGTTAGTTTCCACCAATTAACAATATACTGTCTGCTCTTAATAAGCCTATTTATTTTAGTCTTAAAATATTGGCTAAGACTCCACCCTACCTTTTTTGCTAGGATTTCTAACAACATTTTTATGTCGAAAATAAAAAGTGATATTGGCCAGTAATTAGCCAACTCTGTCTAATGCCCTTCCCTTTTAGGTATTTGTTTCATGGCATCTGGAATAATTCTGTCTTCCAGATTTGCTTATGATGTTGTAATATTTGTGCAAGATCTTTTTCCCCATATAAAACATTTTGGGGGAATCCATTCAAGCCTGGTACTGTCTACCAATTTATATTCTATGTGGCTATCTAGATCCCCTGCTATATAATAGGAGTATTAACTTCAAATGATGGTGTAGGTATCTACATGTATTTCCTTTCTATACAATGGACTTTAAAAACATCAGTATGTGCACATCCATTCATGTTTCTGGTATATATATTTTTTTTCAAAATATAGTGCAAAACTTTTCCTTACTTGTATTGGCAAATATCTGTCTCATTCCCTAGCTTGTACTGTAACTTCAACCTACAAGCACTTGTGTGTGCATGAGCACATGTACACACACACACACACACACACACACACACACACACACACACACACACACACACACACACACACACACACACACACAAAAACATGCTCATCCCAAATGTCATAACATTGATTATAAACAAAGTGTTGGCATTACTAGCTACTCCCACTTACCTAACAGTCAGTTTTGCACATTTTGAGACTTCCAGCACTCAACAAAGTAATAACATAAGCATTCAACCACTTCTGACACCAGAAAATTTGTTGATGAACTGAATAATTAACATA